>NC_069501.1:1165164605-1165464605 GCF_027579735.1 Bombina bombina | reverse complement strand
TCAAGCAGGAGACAGTATCAGTGATTCTAATAGCTCCTGCGTTGCCTCGCAGGATCTGGTATGCAGATCTAGTAGAAATGTCATCTCTACCACTGTGGAGACTACCGCTGAGGAAGGACCTTCTGCTTCAGGGACCCTTCCTTCATCCAAATCTCGTTTCTCTGAAGCTGACTGCTTGGACATTGAACTCTTGATCCTAGCTAAGCATGGTTTTTCCGAATTGGTCATTGAGACCATGGTTCAGGCTCGTAAGCCTGTCACTAGAAAGATTTACAATAAGATATGGCATAAATATCTTTATTGGTGTGAGTCTAAAGGATATTCTTGGAGTAAGGTCAGGATTCCAAGGATCTTATCTTTTCTCTAGGAAGGCCTGGAGAAGGGGTTATCTGTTAGTACCCTCAAGGGTCAGATTTCTGCTCTATCGATTCTGCTACACAAGCGTCTGGCGGACATTTCGGATGTACAATCTTTTTCTCAGGCCCTGGTCAGAATCAGGCCTGTGTTTAAATCTGTTGCTCCATTTTGGAGTCTTAATCTTGTTCTTCTTGCAACAGGCTCAGGTTAAGCCGATGCTTTCCATAGATATTAAGTTATTATCTTAGCTGCCTTAAGTTATTATCTTGGAAAGTTCTGTTTCTTCTGGCTATATCTTCTGCTCTGAGGGTTTCTGAACTCTCAGCTTTGCAGTGTGACTCTCCTTATATCTCCTCATATTTCATGCAGACAAGGCAGTTCTTCGTACCAAGTTTGGTTTTCTTCCTAAGATTGTTTCGGATAGAAATATTAATCAAGAAATTGTTGTTCCTTCTCTCTGTCCTAATCCTTCCTCTCACAAGGAGCGGTTGTTACACAATTTAAATGTTGTGCGGGCTCTTCAATTCTATTTGCAGGCTACTAAGGACTTTCCTCAGTCTTCTGCATTGTTTTTTTGCTTTTCTGGAAAATGTAAAGGTCAGAAAGCTACTGCCACTTCTCTTTCTCTCTGTTTGAGAAGTTTTATTTGTTTGGCGTATGAGACTGCTGGACAGCAGCCTCCTGAGAGAATTACAGCTCATTCCACTAGAGTGGTTTCTTCTTTTTGGACCTTCAAAAATGAGGCCTCTGTAGAACAGATTTGTAAGGCTGCGACCTGGTCTTCTTTGCACACTTTTTAAAAACTCTATAAATTCGATACTTTTGCCTCGGCTGAGGCTTCTTTTTGAAGAAAGGTTCTTCAAGCAGTGGTGCCTTCTGTTTAGGTTACCTGTCTTATCCCTCCCTAATCATCTGTGTCCTCTAGCTTGGGTATTGATTCCCAACGGTAATTGATGATCCGTGGACTTACCGTGTCTTAAAGAAAACTTTATGCTTACCTGATACATTTATTTATTTCTTGACACAGTGAGTCCACGGGCCTCCCTTTTTTTCAGACAGTTTTCTTATATAAACCTCAGGCACCTCTACACCATACAGGGAGTGCAGAATTATTAGGCAAGTTGTATTTTTGAGGATTAATTTTATTATTGAACAACAACCATGTTCTCAATGAACCCAAAAAACTCATTAATATCAAAGCTGAATATTTTTGGAAGTAGTTTTTAGTTTGTTTTTAGTTTTAGCTATTTTAGGGGGATATCTGTGTGTGCAGGTGACTATTACTGTGCATAATTATTAGGCAACTTAACAAAAAACAAATATATACCCATTTCAATTATTTATTTTTACCAGTGAAACCAATATAACATCTCAACATTCACAAATATACATTTCTGACATTCAAAAACAAAACAAAAACAAATCAGTGACCAATATAGCCACCTTTCTTTGCAAGGACACTCAAAAGCCTGCCATCCATGGATTCTGTCAGTGTTTTGATCTGTTCACCATCAACATAGCGTGCAGCAGCAACCACAGCCTCCAAGACACTGTTCAGAGAGGTGTACTGTTTTCCCTCCTTGTAAATCTCACATTTGATGATGGACCACAGGTTCTCAATGGGGTTCAGATCAGGTGAACAAGGAGGCCATGTCATTAGATTTTCTTCTTTTATACCCTTTCTTGCCAGCCACGCTGTGGAGTACTTGGACGCGTGTGATGGAGCATTGTCCTGCATGAAAATCATGTTTTTCTTGAAGGATGCAGACTTCTTCCTGTACCACTGCTTGAAGAAGGTGTCTTCCAGAAACAGGCAGTAGGACTGGGAGTTGAGCTTGACTCCATTCTCAACCCGAAAAGGCCCCACAAGCTCATCTTTGATGATACCAGCCCAAACCAGTACTCCACCTCCACCTTGCTGGCGTCTGAGTCGGACTGGAGCTCTCTGCCCTTTACCAATCCAGCCACGGGCCCATCCATCTGGCCCATCAAGACTCACTCTCATTTCATCAGTCCATAAAACCTTAGAAAAATCAGTCTTGAGATATTTCTTGGCCCAGTCTTGACGTTTCAGCTTGTGTGTCTTGTTCAGTGGTGGTCGTCTTTCAGCCTTTCTTACCTTGGCCATGTCTCTGAGTATTGCACACCTTGTGCTTTTGGGCACTCCAGTGATGTTGCAGCTCTGAAATATGGCCAAACTGGTGGCAAGTGGCATCTTGGCAGCTGCACGCTTGACTTTTCTCAGTTCATGGGCAGTTATTTTGCGCCTTGGTTTTTCCACACGCTTCTTGCGACCCTGTTGACTATTTTGAATGAAACGCTTGATTGTTCGATGATCACGCTTCAGAAGCTTTGCAATTTTAAGAGTGCTGCATCCCTCTGCAAGATATCTCACTATTTTTGACTTTTCTGAGCCTGTCAAGTCCTTCTTTTGACCCATTTTGCCAAAGGAAAGGAAGTTGCCTAATAATTATGCACACCTGATATAGGGTGTTGATGTCATTAGACCACACCCCTTCTCATTACAGAGATGCACATCACCTAATATGCTTAATTGGTAGTAGGCTTTCGAGCCTATACAGCTTGGAGTAAGACAACATGCATAAAGAGGATGATGTGGTCAAAATACTCATTTGCCTAATAATTCTGCACTCCCTGTATGTTATATCCTTTCTCTCCTTTTCCTTCAATCGAATGACTGGGGGTTGTGGGAAGCGAAGTGATACTTAACATCCTTGCTGTGGTGCTCTTTGCCTCCTCCTACTGGCCAGGAGTGATATTCCCAATAGTAATTGATGATCCGTGGACTAACCATGACAAGAAAGAAAGAAATTTATCAGGTAAGCATAAATTTTGTTTTTTTACTACCTTTAGAATTTTTTTCCACTTTTAATGCTACATAACATTTGGGGAATACACTAGTATGGAGGAATCCAAGGAGTTTGCGGAGAATTGTTTTGGGCCCAACATCCAATCTATGGCTACTTTTGAGATGGATGCCAAGTTATACAAATGAATATCTAGAATGGGTATTCCTCCTGAATCTCTAGGCTTCTGTAGTTTTCTCAGGCTGATGCACACTTTTTTATCCTCCAAAAAGAATGAATTAAATAATGTATTAATACTTGCAATATCTCTGTGGGGAATCATATTTGGTAGCATATTGATTGGGTAAAGCAGCTTGGGGAAGATCATCATCTTAATTAAAACTTTTTGTGCCATTTTGATAGAATACACTACAGATCTCTCTCTCTCTCTCTCTCTATATATATATATATATATATATATATATATATATACATATATGTATATATATATATATATATATATATATATATATATATATTAGTACAATTAAAATAAATTATAATTAAGGTCCTAAAATAATTATAATTACATTTTACTGGCCAATAACGGGAAAAGTTAGCGGGCGCAAAAAACAGCAAAAATCAGAACAAAAATACTTTTTTTTATTTTTTAGATTGAATAAAAGCTTTTAAAAATTTATTTTATATAGGTAGATCTATAGATATCTCTACAGCTCTGACACTGAAAATTCTGCACTCTCCCCCTGTATATATTAATAAAATTATAATAAAGGTGATAAAATTACAAAAAATATAGGTTTAAATAGGTAGATAGATGAGCTGATCTATAGATAGCTCTTTTTTTTTTTTTTTTTTAAATATTATTTTTATTGATTTCACATACACAAACCAATTCAACAAAAGAAAAAGAATTCTTACAGCATTTTGTAATAAGTATATCATCTCTTCTAATAATTTGAGAGAAAACAAAATAAATACCTATATAATTATAGGTTACATCATGAAAGCATGCCAGGACCTTAAATGGGTCATATATGTACAAGAAGAAAGAAAAAAAACCAGACCGTGTCTTAATTGACTTACAAGCATGAATATGAACAAAATAATACTCTCCATGTAATAAAACAATACTTAAACGAGATGAAAAGAAACATTTTCCCTTTAACTATCAGCTCAAGCGTTCTCCCCCTGACCTAGCCCATCGTCCGAATTATCGGACATTCTAAACTAAGGTATATCCAGGACTTAAGGACATGTCATTCATCATTCTATAAAGACCATCTCCACATCAAGCAAACGAAATAAGTGCAACAAACAAGAACAACAAGAAAAACAAAACAAAACAAAACAAGCAAGAGAAAGAAAAATAGAAAAGAAAAAAAAAAACAAAAAAAAAAACCCCCACATACACCCCCATCCCTTCACCCCCCTACCCCTCCTCCTCCGCCTCCACCGATGTCACTACTTCTTCAATGCGGGTCGACCACCATCCGGGGTAATGGCCTGCTAAGATGTTTTGAAGGATGAAAGTAGAATTGCTTATTGGCTTAACTATTTGAATTTGGGTTTTATTCGGGAGTGATTTAATTACTCCCTCCCATTTAGAGAAAAATGCCTGTATCTGATCACTATTTGTAACTGAAATATTATATTGTTCTAAAATTATTTGCATGATTACTGCTTTCTTAAATTCTCTAAATTTGGGCGCTTGTGTCGCTTTCCAATTCCTGAAAATGAGATTTCGAGCTAGTATCAGAATGGTATTTAACAATTTATAATCCTTGCATCTCGTTGAATATCTAACTAGAAAAAAAATGTCTCGAGGGGTTATGGTGAATGTAGGATTGACTGTCTGTTTGATCCAGAAGGATATTTTACACCAAAATTGGAATATCTTAGGGCATAACCATAAACAGTGCAGAATATCTGCGTTCTCTTTACTACATCTTGTACATAAATGTATAGATAGCTCTTTAGATGTAACAAGGAAAATACAAAGTTGCCTACTCAAAAGCTTATCTGCAATATAATAACGATTCTGCCTGTCTAAAAGATAAATTGCAAGTGAGGTGAGGACTGGCAGAATAAGTACTATATTTATATTTTTCCTTCTATTTGACAACACAGTATACTGGGCAAAGTGCTGTGTGACGTAGTACCTATGTTCATATGGTGCAAGGGTTAAAGGGATAGTAAGCCAAAATTAAACGTTTATGGATTTGATAGAACATGCAATTTTAAACAATTTGCTCTGCCTCTTGGTATCCTTTGTTGAAGACAAAATCTATGTAGAGTCCCGTAGGAGCTTAGGAGTGTGCATGTGTCTTTAGCGCTCTATGGCAGACATGTTTGCAACAATGTATTACATTGCTACATTGTTGCAAAACACTGCTGCCAAAGAGTATTAAAGACTTGTGTACGCTCCTGAGCTCCTATGAGACTACTTAGATTTACTTTTCATTAAAGAATACCAAGACAACTAAGCAAATTTGATAATAGAAGAAATTTGAAAAGTTGTTTAAAACTGCATTTTCTATCTTAATCATGAAAGTTTTACAGGATATACAAATACATTTTAGACAATTGGGTGTTTCCAACTTTGTGGCAATAATTTGGGGAAGGCTTTTTCCTACTCTAGTATGACTATGCCCCTGTGCACAAATAGATGTCCATAAAGACCAAGGATCAAGTTGAGTTTGAATGCTATTTTTGCAGGAGGAACTAAGTTCCCCCTGGACAGAAACACTTCAGTAAACACTGTTGCTGTTGGTGGGAGGAGCTGGAGCACAGTGTGGTTAGAGGGATAGTAAGATCCTCTAGTAATGCACAGTAACACTTCCTAAAATACACTAAATGCAAGCATGTAAGCGGTCCTGCTGTGTGATCACCCCACACTGTGGGGAACACATGGTGCTTACATTTCTGTATGGTTTTCTCTGGGGTTAGCAGAAATAGGATTATTGCACCTTACATGGGTGAGACCCTGTGACAGAGGAGGAGTCTGGAGTTGCTGTCAGACACGGAGGTATCAGCCCACCCTGAAAAGAAAGGAGATGGAAGGAAGAAGAGTGTGAGGAACTGTAGTTAAGATGGCTATGCGCCATGTGAGTTAAAGACAAACGGCTAGATTACGAGTTTTTGTCGGTAAGGCTTGCGGTGCTAACGAGCATTTTTTTCTCACCGCTCACTTAAGACAACGCTGGTATTACGGGTTTTTACAAACCCGGCGTTAGCCACAGAAAAGTGAGCGTAGAGCAACATTTAGCACCACATCTCACCTCAATACCAGCCCTGCTTACGGTAGCGGTGAGCTGGCAAAACGTGCTTGTGCACAATTTTCCCATAGGAATCAATGGGGCAGAATCGGCTGGAAAAAAACCTAACACCTGCAAAAAAGCAGCGTAAAGCTCCTAACGCAGCCCCATTGATTCCTATGGGGAAATACTTTTTATGTCTACACCTAACACCCTAACATGAACCCGAGTCTAAACACCCCTAATCTTACACTTATTAACCCCTAATATGCCGCCCCCGACATCACTGCCACCTGCATTATATTATTAACCCCTAATCTGACACCGCCGCCACCTATATTATACCTATGAACCCCTAATCTGTTCCCTTTAACATTGCCGACACCTATATTATGTTTATTAACCCCTAATCTGCCCCCCCCAACGTCGCCGCAACCTAACTACACTTATTAACCCCTAAACCTAAGTCTAACCCTAACACCCCCCTAACTTAAATATAATTTAAATAAATCTAAATAAAATAACTACAATTTAATAAATTATTCCTATTTAAAACTAAATACTTACCTATAAAATAAACCCTAAGATAGCTACAATATAACTAATAGTTACATTGTAGCTATGTTAGGATTTATTTTTATTTTACAGGCAACTTTGTATTTATTTTAACTAGGTAGAATAGTTATTAAATAGTTATTAACTATTTAATAACTACCTAGCTAAAATAAGTACAAATGTACCTGTAAAATAAACCCTAACCTAAGTTACAATTACACCTAACACTACACTATAATTACATTAATTACCTAAACTAACTACAATTAAATACAATTAAATTAAATAAACTAAAATACGAAAAAAAAACACTAAATTACAGAAAACAATAAAATAATTAAAAAATAAATAAACTAATTACACCTAATCTAATCCCCCTAATAAAATAAAAAAGCCCCCCAAAAATAATAAAAATCCCTACCCTACACTAAATTACAAATAGCCCTTAAAAGGGCTTTTTGCGGGGCATTGCCCCAAAGTAATCAGCTCTTTTACCTGTAAAGAAAAATACAATACCCCCCAACATTAAAACCCACCACCCACACACCCAACCCTATTCTAAAACCCACCCAATCCCCCCTTAATAAAACCTAACACTACCCCCTTGAAGATCACCCTACCTTGAGACGTCTTCACCCAGCCGGGCACAAGTGGTCCTCCAGACGGTCCGAAGTCTTCATCCTATCCGGGCAGAAGAGGACCTCCAGACGGGCAGAAGTCTTCATCCAGGCGGCATCTTCTATCTTCATCCATCCGGAGCGGAGTGGGTCCATCTTCAAGACATCCGACACGGATCAGTCAATAGGATTTTTTCTACCTTAATTCTATCAGCCAATCGGAATTGAAGGGACGCCATCTTGGATGACGTCTTTTAAAGGACCCATCATTGTTCCAGTCGCCGTCAAACGAAGAGTATGCTCCGCGTCGGATGTCTTGAAGATGGACCCACTCCGCTCCGGATGGATGAAGATAGAAGATGCTGCCCGTAGTGTTATGTTTAATTAAGGGGGGATTGGGTGGGTTTTAGAGTAGGGTTGGGTGTGTGGGTGGTGGGTTTTAATGTTAGGGGGGGTATTGTATTTTTCTTTACAGGTAAAAGAGCTGATAACTTTGGGGCAATGCCCCGCAAAAGGCCCTTTTAAGGGCTATTTGTAATTTAGTGTAGGGTAGGGATTTTTATTATTTTGGGGGGCTTTTTTATTTTATTAGGGGGATTAGATTAGGTGTAATTAGTTTTAAAAAATTGTTTTTATTATTTTCTGTAATTTAGTGTTTTTTTTCGTAATTTAGTTTATTTAATTTAATTGTATTTAATTGTATTTAGTTTAGTAAATTTATTTAATTATATTGTAGTGTTAGGTGTAATTGTAACTTAGGTTAGGGTTTATTTTACAGGTAAATTTGTACTTATTTTAGCTAGGTAGTTATTAAATAGTTAATAACTATTTAATAACTATTGTACCTAGTTAAAATAAATACAAAGTTGCCTGTAAAATAAAAATAAATCCTAAGCTAGCTACAATGTAACTATTAGTTATATTGTAGCTAGCTTAGGGTTTATTTTATAGGTAAGTATTTCGTTTTAAATAGGAATAATGTAGTTAATTATAGTTATTTTATTTCGTTTAATTTAAATTATATTTAAGTTAGGGGGGTGTTAGGGTTAGACTTAGGTTTAGGGGTTAATACATTTAATATAGTAGTGGCGACGTTGGGGGCGGCAGATTAGGGGTTAATAAATGTAGGTAGGTGGCGGCGATGTTAGGGACGGCAGATCAGGGGTTAATAAAATGTAACTAGTGTTTACGAGGCGGGAGTACGGCGATTTAGGGGTTAATATATTTATTAAAGTGGCAGCGATGTCCGGTCGGCAGATTATGGGTTAAAAATTGTAGTTAAGTGTTTGCGATGTGGGGGGGGGCTCGGTTTAGGGGTTAATAGGTAGTTTATGGGTGTTAGTGTACTTTTTAGCACTTTAGTTAAGATTTTTATGTTACGGCCCATAAAACTCTTAACTACTGACTTTTAAATGCGGTAGGAGTCTTGACAGGAGAGGGTGTACCGCTCACTTTTTTCAAGACTCGTAATACCGGCGTTAGGAAAATCCCATTAATAAGATAGGATATGCAATTGACGTAAGGGGATTTGCGGTATGCTCGAGTCGCGGAAAAAAAGTGAGCGGTACACCTGTACCTGTCAGACCCGTAATACCAGCGGGCGTTAAAAAGCAGCGTTGGGACCCCTCCACGCTGCTTTTTAAGGCTAATGCAAGACTCGTAATCTAGGCGATAGTATCTACACCCTGGATCTTGACTTTAAACAACAGGTGGCGTTCATGTGTGTCTAGTTTAGTTATTTTAAAGTTGTTTTAAAAAAAGTTCAGTGTTTCACCAAAGACAAAATGTGCTCAAGAGTCATGTTCTTCCAACTTCCTGCTTTTTCTCTTGAATTCCTTTAGTTCTTCCAGAGATGAGGTTTGTATGGGAATACATGTGTACACACAAAGGAAATAGTCCTTACAATTAAAGGTGTTCGTGGAACATCTTGTAGTAGGATAAGCTAAATTACTTTATTTTATACACCAATAGTGTGTGCAGTCTGTTTATCTATGTTGTGGTCTGTATGTCTATCAATTTATGGTCAGCAGGCAAGATTCTCTGCAGAATGCTGACCTGTGCTAAATAATGTATTTGCTGCAGATTCAACCATACCAGTTTTATCCCAAAATGCAGGGTGACCTGTTTTGCTTTCAATGTTACTGCGCCCGCATGCCTCCTGCTTCCTCTGTTAGTGTTACTTGCTTCATATTTACTTGGTATACGTGTTAATGGAAAAAGAAAATAACACTCAGACACCTTGTGACCATAATTTTACTTTCAATCACATTATCAATGTTTCTTAATGCAGAGTGAGATCACACACAAACCTTATCAAGATCATCACATCAGATGTTTATATTACAGAGCATTACACATCCTGAGGGCCAGGGAGTAAAATCTCCTAATATTTTACTATTCAACATCACTCTATATACAAATGTCCCTTCATGTGTTCTAAAAAGTGTGTGTCTGGCTTCTCAGTATTCGGTATCAGTTGAATCCTAAATTACATATAAAAATGTCACCCCTGCTATGTAAAACTGTAACCACAGATGTCCATCCTCAGGCCCAAAGACAACCATTCAGCCCTTTATTGGTTTTAATTTGATTTAATTAACCAGAGTGTATAAATTAAATACATATAAATACATTGGGCTCTATTTATCAAGCTCTGTATGGAGCTTGATGGCCCCTGTTTCTGGCGAGTCTTCAGACTCGCCAGAAAAATCAGTTATGAAGCAGCAGTCACAAAGACCGCTGCTCCATAACCCTGTCCGCCTACTCTGAGCAGGTGGACAGACATCGCCACAATACAACCCGATCGAGTACGATCGTGTTGATTGACACCCCCCTGCTGGAGGCCCATTGGCCGCGAGTCTGCAGGGGGCGGCGTTGCACCAGCAGCTCTTGTGAGCTGCTGGTGCAATGCTGAATACGGCGAGCGTATTGCTCGCCGTATTCAGCGAGGTCTGGTGGACCTGATCCGCAGTGTCGGATCAGGTCCGCCAGACCTTGAGAAATATGCCCCATTGTGTGTGTGTATAAAACAATATTAATTGTGAGGGGGTAGAAGTATTGGTGAGTTCCCACACTTTTTTTGTAGGACTTAACCCCTGATAAAGACATGGTTTAACAAGTCTGGTGTGAAGGAATTTGAGTGTCCTTCATAGAACCCTAATCTCAACCCCATTGAACACCTTGGGGATGAATTGGAACACTGATTGCGAACTAGACCTTTTTGTCCCACAAATGCTGAACTGGCCAAAATTCCCACAGACACATAAGAGTGGCAACTGTTATAGCCCAAGTGGGGTGCAACTCCATATTCATACTCATATTTTTGGCATGGGATGTCCAACAAGCTCGTAAGGTGTGAAAGTCAGATGTCCAAATACTTTTGGCAATATAGTGTATGTAATAAAAATAAAATGTATCAGAATGGTGAAAAACACAAATAATGTGAAATAAAAGTGTCAACATAAACAGAATGTGATACAGACCATTAAAGAAGCAAATATCAAATGTAAAAAGTCATGGGGGCCGATTTATCAATGTCTAGCGTACATGATCCACTGTAGTGGATCATGTCCGCCAGATATCGCTGAATGCCGACAGCATATGCTGTCGGTATTTAACATTGCACAAGCAGTTCTGGTGAACTGCTTGGGCAATGCTGCCCCCTGAAGATTTGCGGCCAATCGGCCGCTAGCAGGGGGAGTCAGTCAACCCGGGTGGGTGTCTGCAGCCTCAGAAGAGGCGTATTAGTTAAGGAGCAGCGGTCTTAAGACCGCTGGTTCTTAACTCCTGTTTCCGGCGAGCCTGAAGGCTCACACAGAAACAGGTGCCATAGGCTACGTTCAGGCCCTGATAAAGCTGACGCAAGATACATATAGTGTATATAGCAGGGTTAGATTCAAGAAGGCAGCAGGGTACATTTCAAGTGTTTAAAAATATTCAATTTTCAGAGCTAATTTAAATGGAAAGGGGACAGTTTATTGCAAAATTGTTTTCTTACACATAACTAAATATTTTATATAGAAATCGCAACGTTTTTACTGAATGCTAATTTTGAACATTTAAGGTAAATCTGTTCTGTAGGGTTTTGTAGAATTGAACGTTTTTCAGAATGTCTTGTACGTTGAGAATCTTTATTCATACTTTCTTCATAAATTGGGGGGGAAATAATTCTATTTAGTAGTTTACAATTAATTACAGTCCATACTTACAAATAAACACTTCATGCAAAAAGATGGAAGATCACATAATTGGTAATAAGTTTATATATATATATATATATATATATAAAACCTAGATTAGAGTATTTGCTTTTCAACCTCTATGGGGAGCGTGAAACAAGCACATTTTTACACAAAAGCATAAGATATTTAATGTCTCTTTTAACAAACCATCACAATGTAACCCTTCTTAATAGATAATTCATTATACAATAATGTGTTTTTGTGGTCACACAAAATGCACTCATCTTGCCACTCTTGTGGATTTTTTTCAATATATAATTTTTCTTTGTGTACATAAATATGATATGAAATATTCACCATCTGTTCTAAATCTATATTTAAAAAGTTATGATAAAAAGCTGATCAAAAGGGCAGGCTGAAACATAACATGGATAACTTGGAAGAAGAACTAGAAATATCACTCTTGCAATAACATGAATACAGATACAGATATTTATCACTGGAGTACACGTTCATTTTAATATTATGTAGCTAAAAGTTTACATATACATATGCAATAACCATGAGGAACTAAGTGTTTAAACAATAAACTTGTTCTGTTCACATTGTATGTATATCATCCTGATGAAATAAACGGAAACTATTTACTCAATAATACAAAATATAATTACTAACATGAATGGCAATAAGCCAAAGGCCAATATTATGAAATATTTGTACATATATTGAAATGATGAGAGTTCAAATCAGAGTTCAGTCTGGGGGCAGTGAAATTTAAAGAGACAAAGTAGTTAGAAAACAAAGTACAATATTTGAAAATAGACTTAAATAGTATTCTGCAATATATGTGCCTTTAAAATGTTGCAGTTGTTAAACTTAAAGGGACAGTCAAGTCCAAAAAAACTTTTATGATTTAAATAGGGCATGTCATTTTAAACAACTTTCCAATTTACTTTTGTCACCAATTTTGCTTTGTTCTCTTGGTATTTTTAGTTGAATGCTAAACCTAGGAGGTTCATCAACTATTTTCTTAGACCTTGAAGGCCGCCTCTAATCTAAATCCATTTTGACAGTTTTACACCACTAGAGGACGTTAGTTCATGTGTTTCATATAGATAACATTGAGCTCATGCACATTAATTTACCGAGGAGTGAGCACTGATTGGCTAAAATGCAAGTTTGTCAAAAGAACCGAAATAAGGGGACAGTCTGGAGAGGTTCAGATACAAGGTAAAAATTGTATTATTATAACTGTTGGTTATGCAAAACGGGGGAATGGGTAATTAAGGGATTATCTATCTTTTAAAACAACAAATATTCTGGTGTTGACTGTCCCTTTAAATGTGAACTTTGCCCGTCTTCATTTCCTGTTATGAGCTGTGTGATGCTGTTGATTTTTTTACCTTCTTCATACAACTCACTACTTACATACTACTCTCTCTGGCCATCTGTAGAACATCTAGAGAGGTAGCTACTCAGCTTTGAGATCACTGGCTGTAACAGTACTAGTTGTGCACAATAGATTGCATAGAACAAAGAAGGAAACAATTTTCTCTCTTATATTAGCACAAATAAAGTGCAGGGAGACAGAAAAATAAAGTAGTAGCTGCCTCACTACCCCTGATATACCTTCTGTGTAGCTGATTGTTACTTCTGCACAGGGTTACCTCAGGAACAAATTCGTCTCTGCAATGAGTCAGCACTTTTATGCTAGCATACTACGCCCTGACAAGTTACTTTGTCCCAAAATAAACCCAGAATTACAGAATATAAATTATGGTACCCCCTCAGTTACCTGAATTAATCAACAGTTGGCTCTTAAAAGCTTTTAAGCCCTTTACTCTTGTTCAGGATTACAGGAAGGGGTGAAAACCAGTCAGGGACAGCAAATCGGCTCCACTCCCTCTAAACAAAGAAACAAAAAATATTGAAGGGAAAATGTACTGAGTAATACTGGTGGGAGATACTGGATGTGCACATTGTTAGTTCAGGTTATGCTAAGGTAACCACCTGTGTGTATGGGCAGGGGGTAGTCAGCCAGGAAGAGCCATCCAAATGGCATTTGGTCCTGTAGACAGTAGTGGGGTGTTCTATCGAAAACTCCAAGAAATCAAAAACTCCAAGATGACATCACTTACGGTGAATCCATACATCTGATTGGTTGTGCATCATGTCCCTCACAGAGACACGGGCTAATCAGATGGGACTATAATCGCCTATCTTCACAATCTATTTTGCCTCCAGCTGGTTTGATTGGTTGTGCATCATGTCCCTCACGGAGACACGGGCTAATCAGATGGGACTATAATCGCCTATCTTCACAATCTATTTTGCCTCCACCTGGTTTACTTGATGTGGATGCCAGATAGGGTGACCACGTGTCCCGGATTGCCCGGGATAGTCCCGCATTTTAAAGGTCTGTCCCGGGGACACACTGCATTGTCCCGGAATGAACAAACTGACAGCAGTGACGTCACGGACACAGCCGTGGATTGAAGACTAGGGCCGCGGGTGGCTTGTTGTTGCCGGCTTCGTTCTCGCAGTGCAGCAGATCGGCATCATCCCAGGCAGGGCCAGGGGGGCAGAGTACTCCAGAGAGGTGCCGCAGCCGCCAGTTATGAGGGAGCGAAGCAGGGGTATGTTATTGTTATATATCCCTGCCCCCTCTGGTTCTGCCGCTGCGGCTCTAGTCAGTGCATAGTGTATGCACTGTGGATGGACATGGGTGGAACCTGCCCTGGACTTCTGGAGTCGCAACTCGTATACGTATATATGTGTTGTCCTTCTGGTATCGGTGCAACCTAGTCAGCAGTGCACTCAGCACTTTTATACATTAAATACGCTATGGTTATTTTATATTTTATTTGGGAGAGACAATAGGACTGAAATACATGGCTGGCTGCCATTAGGTAATATTTGGCTATTACATTAATTTACATTAGAATCACATCCAGAGGATGTGTTTAGAAAAAGATTTAAAGTTTCCTTCTTTTCTATGCTTTAGATGAATAACTTCAGATACCAAAGGGCAAAATTGGTCATATTATGTTGTCATAAAGAATTTATTTTTACTTTGTTTATTAAACTGAAGTACCTGATGTATTTTATATATATACATACACACATTTCCACTACTCTAAACTGGTGACCACTTTTTTTCCCTTTCTTTCAAAAATTGGCAAAAAAAGATGTCAAAATCATCTTTTTTTGGGGGGGGGCCTGAATGGCAGTTTGGAAATGTGGTCATCCTAATGCCAGGGGATCAGCGGTGTGCCCCCCAGAGAGAGGCAAAATGGAAGAATCACTGGAAGTGACTTCATCTTGGAGTTTTCAATTTCTGGGAGTTTTCGACATAACAGGGGCAGTACATGAAGGTGGAGGAGGAAATACAGACAGGAAGACAGATGACAAATGTTTGTGTATAACTTCCTGAGTAAACATAACTGTGGAAGTTCCTGAAGGTAGGGAATACACAATGGAGGGGGAATACACAGCTGAATAACGCACCAGACATAGGGAAGCCATGCTGTCCTGTGATAGTATGTGAAGGAGTAATTATTTACTACAGAGCTATCAGGGACTTTTATTTCTAATCAAGACAAAAAAATGTTTAATCTAAGAATTTTTATGCACAAAATATATTTAAAAAAAGCATTCAGCACTGCTGCAGTCTAAAAAATGTAAGGCTCTGCTTTGTACCACGCCCCCTAACCTGAAGCCATCAACCTCACAGATCTGTAATCTGCTCCTGTGACAGGGTGTGAGAATACCTAAGCTCCAAGATGGTGGCACTGGCACCCAGTATGAAGAGGCGGAGCTTCACCACCATTTGACAACTTTAAGGATTTAAGTTAGAATGGTTTTGAAGAGAGCTACAGGAATAGGAGGAAATGCAACAGCTTAGAGAGTAGTAACCATTGTATTGCAGTTGTGCTCAGAAGTTTAAATTACAGGAAAGGGAGCAAAATAAACAATGCGTGTGTATTGCAAAGTTGTTTTATTATGCATAATTAAACATTTTATATCAGTTATTAGTATTTTCAAGGAAATGCTCCTTTGACCTGACCACTGATTTCAGAAGGGTAGTATCTGAGCATGAGACCCTGTCTGCTTTCTTTCATTGTGTTAGAATTCCTATCATTTGGAAACTAGAATGACATAGTCATATTGAGTGACATATGAACATACAGCACTGACAGGGGTACTATAATAGAATTATAGAAGGTAGGGTCAGAAGCTCATTGGTTTCTGGCAATGGCAAACAGCTGTAAGGAGAACATTTTATTTGCTATCACACACATAGGTCTATGTTACTAAAGAACAGAAGTCTAAATATGACAAGTTGCTAACATTGTACTGCCAGGGAAGATCTGTGACTGTAACAGCTAATTTTAGTGACCAACATAGCATAAAGCTTTAGGCCTCTATTTATCAAGCCGTCAACCGCAAATACGCTGGAATTCCGCAGCGTATTTGTGGCGAGGCTGATACGCCATAGTTATCAAGCCCTACAGACCGGCAAAAGTAGAATCTAGTGACGTAACATACGATCCGCAGGACTCATTCCGACACAGATCGATGGTTACGTCACTCCAGATGTTCCGAACGCAAGTTCGGCACAAGAACACAAAGAACAATCCGGTACGCTCGCGACTATTCCGGCCCAGCGTACCTGGTTTTCAATCCGCTGCCCTGGAGGCGGCGGATCCCATAGGAATCAATGGGAGTCTGACAGCAGCGAAAGCTCATGTTCGCCGCTGCCCGATATTCCATTGATTCCTATGGGAAGTGTCTGCACCTAACACCCTAACATGTACCCCGAGTCTAAACACCCCTAATCTGCCCCCCCTACACCGCCACCACCTACATTATTATTATTAACCCCTAAACCGCTGCTCCCAGACCCCGCCGCAACTAAATAAAATGTTTAACCCCTATACCGCCGCTCCTGGACCCCACCGCCAGCTACATTACATTTATTAACCCCTAATCTGCCCCCCTACACCGCCGCCACCTACATTATATCTATTAACCCCTAAACCTAACCCAAACCCTAACACCCCCCTAACTTAAATATTATTTAAATGAATCTAAATAAATATTCCTATAATTAAATAAATTATTCCTATTTAAAACTAAATACTTACCTATAAAATAAACCCTAAGATAGCTACAATATAACTAATAGTTACATTATAGCTATTTTAGGATTTATATTTATTTTACAGGCAACTTTGTATTTATTTTAACTAGGTACAATAGTTATTAAATAGTTATTAACTATTTAATAGCTACCTAGTTAAAATAACTACAAATTTACCTGTAAAATAAATCCTAACCTAAGTTACAATTACACCTAACACTATACTACAATTAAATAAATTAAATTAATTAAATACAATTACCTACAATTAAATAAACATAACTAAAATGAACTATAGTACAAAAAAAACCCCTCTAAATTACAGAAAATAAAAAAAAATTACAATAAGTTTAAACTAATTACACCAAATCTAAGCCCCCTAATAAAATAAAAAATCCCCCAAAATAATAAAATTCCCTACCCTATACTAAATTACAAATAGCCTTTAAAAGGGCTTTTTGTGGGGCATTGCCCCAAAGTAATCGGCTCTTTTACCTGTAAAAAAAGAAATACACCCCCCAACATTAAAACCCACCACCCACACCCAACCTTACTCTAAAACCCACCCAAACCCCCCTTAAAAAAACCTAACACTAACCCCCTGAAGATCTCCCTAACTTTAGCCATCTTCACCCAGCCGGGCCTAAGTCCTCAACGAATCCGGGCGAAGTGGTCCTCCAGATGGGCAGAAGTCTTCATCCAATCCGGCCAGAAGAGGTCCTCCAGATGGGCAGAAGTCTTCATACAAGCGGCATCTTCTATCTTCTTCCATCCAGCGAGGAGCGGCACAATCTTGAAGACATCCGACGCGGAGCATCCATCGATCCAGACGACTAAACGACGAATGACGATTCCTTTAAATGATGTCATCTAAGATGGCGTCCCTTGAATTCTGATTGGCTGATAGGATTCTATCAGCCAATCGGAATTAAGGTAGGAAAAATCCCATTGGCTGATGAAATCAGCCAATCGGATTGAAGTTCAATCCGATTGGCTGATCCAATCAGCCAATAGGATTGACCTTGCATTCTATTGGCTGATCGGATCCTATCGGAAATTCAAGGGACGCCATCTTGGATGACGTCATTTAAAGGAACCGTCATTCATCGTTTAGTCGTCGGGATCGATGGATGCTCCGCGTCGGATGTCTTCAAGATGGTGCCGCTCCTCGATGGATGGAAGAAGATAGAAGATGCCGCTTGGATGAAGACTTCTGCCCATCTGGAGGACCTCTTCTGGCCGGATTGGATGAAGACTTCTGCCCATCTGGAGGACCACTTCGCCCGGATTCGTTGAGGACTTAGGCCCGGCTGGGTGAAGACGGCTCAAGGTAGGGCGATCTTCAATGGGGTAGTGTTAGGTTTTTTTAAGGGGGGTTTGGGTGGGTTTTAGAGTAAGGTTGGGTGTGGGTAGTGGGTTTTAATTTTGGGGGGTGTATTTCTTTTTTTATAGGTAAAAGAGCTGATTACTTTGGGGAAATGCCCCGCAAAAAGCCCTTTTAAGGGCTATTTGTAATTTAGTATAGGGTAGGGAATTTTATTATTTTGGGGGGATTTTTTATTTTATTAGGGGGCTTAGATTAGGTGTAATTAGTTTAAACTTCTTGTAATTTTTTTTTTTCTGTAATTTAGAGTTTGTTTTTTTGGTACTTTAGTTAATTTTAGTTATTTTTATTTAATTGTAGGTAATTTTATTTAATTTATTTAATTGTAGTATAGTGTTAGGTGTAATTGTAACTTAGGTTAGGATTTATTTTACAGGTATATTTGTAGTTATTTTAACTAGGTAGCTATTAAATAGTTAATAACTATTAACTATCACTAATTAAGTGAAGGTAAAGTTACCTAATTGATGATCCGGAATAACATTCTTTGTCCCAAATAAATAAGACTTTCATTCATCAACTTTTTCGAAATTTTCTCTAAATTAAGTTATAGCCGTAAGCAAAGTATTTCATAAGCTTAGCCAATTCAACCCGTTTTTTTTTTCTTTATTTTTTCCTGGGTCACGTTCTGAAACCATCCAATTGAAATTCTGGCCGTTAGGCGGCCGTCAAACTACGTCACAAGACTCCTTTTTAAAATGCGCATGCGCTATACTTTTAGTATCCAGATTGAGAACAAAGCACGCTCCGGACCCGCATTACATTGTTGGATTTTAGTGTATCGCATGCGCAGTAGCTTGATCGCATGCGCAGTAGCGTGAGAATTAGCTGATTTGCGCATGCGCATTAGAGACGATCCTCGTGAACGCGCTTTAGAGATCCGTATAGAGCGGGTGGGACCGCTCTATACGTCACAGCAAATAAAATCAGGAAGTAGTGCTTGGGAGGAGTTTTCATGCAAACCGTAAGCAATTATATATAGATAAAAACTGTCAAAATATTTAAAGAATAGTAAAATAAAGTTAGCGATTAGCTTCTTCTACTATTAATTGATGCAATAACGTCTTCCAAGTAAGAACAATTTACCTTCACTTTAATAGCTATTGTACCTAGTTAAAATAAATACAAAGTTGCCTGTAAAATAAAAATAAACCATAAAATAGCTACAATGTAACAATTAGTTATATTGTAGCTATCTTAGGATTTATTTTATAGGTAAGTATTTAGTTTTAAATAGGAATAATTTATTTAATTATAGGAATATTTATTTAGATTAATTTAAATAATATTTGTTAGGGGGTGTTAGGGTTAGACTTAGGTTTAGGGGTTAATATATATAATGTAGGTGGCGTCGGGGTCCGGGGGCTGCGGTTTAGGGGTTAAACATTTTATTTATTTGTGGCGGGGTCCGGTATTGGCAGGATAGGGGTTAATAACTTTATGTAGGTGTTGGCGGTATAGGGGATGGCAGATTAGGGTTTAATAGGTATAATGCAGGTGGCGGCGGGGTCCGAGAGCGGCGGTTTAGGGGTTAATAAGTTTATTTAGTTGCGGGGGGCTCCAGGAGCGGCGGTATAGGGGGTAAAACAGTATAGTGTGGGTGCTTAGTGACAGGCTAGCAAGAAAGCTGCGGATAAGCCGATGAGCAGCGAGATCGATGACTGTCAGTTAACAACATTCCGCTGCTCATCGCACCGTACTTGGTGCACGGCTTTTTGACAGCTTTCTTGATAAATTTGGCGAATGTATTCAGGTCCGCGGCGGCGATGTTAGGCGAGCGTATTGGGGTCAGCGAATGCAGGTAAGTAGACAGCTTGATAACTAGAGGCCTTAGTATATAACAGTCAATTTAACAGATCATTAAAATAAATTAAATCAGATTGTTTTTCATATTGTAATTTAGATTTAAGTTGAATATTACAGATCTATTACAAAATGATAATGTATATTTGAAGAATGATTACATTTGATGTTCAGATATATTTCAATAAGTCCTTGTACCATGACCAGTTGTTGAAATTTATGTAATTTATTTTAGAATCTACAATATTAAGCGTGCTGGTACTTGGGTAAATAAAATAACTACAGTGAGGTGTAAGTGTGTATACTACGTACTGTAATGTCATATAACAGCAGTTTTGGGGAAATAAATTATAAAGGGCTATAAAAGTCCAAAAGCAAGATTTTAAATCATTTTATTATTGCACTATTGCTTCCATATAATTCTGTGTTTAACCCCTGGATTAAACACATAGTTAAAGTCAGCTAAAGACCGGGAGGTAGCTGAACACATCTGGTGAGCCAATGACAAGAGAAATGTGTGTAGCCACCAATCAGCAGCTAGCTGCTAGTAGTCCAAAAGAACAAAGTACATTTGGTAATAGAAATTAATTTAAAAGTGTCTTAAAATGACATGCTTTATCAATTTTGACTTTCATTTGCTTTTAATGGAATATATTGGGTGTATATGATTCTTAATGACAATTTTCTTTTCATAAAAAAATAATTATATATATATACTGCAAGTTAAAACCCTGTGCAACAATGACTTTTATGCCTGTTAAAGGTGTAGACTTTCCACTATACTAAACAGAAATAATATTCTCGTCAAACTTTCCATTACACTTTTCCTGTTTGTTTCTTTGAAAATTAATGCAAAAAGCTTGATTTGTTTCCCTTACAGAAAAAACTAAAGTACTACTAAAATGAGTGTGTTTGGGGAGTACGAATTGTTACACTGGTCCTGAAAAAATGGTAGCAGGTATATTTTTATGGCCAGTATTTCAGGTGTCTGATAGCTATATGTATATATATATATATATATATATATATATATATATATATATATATATATATATATATACAGTATATATATACTGTATATATATATATATACATATATACAATAGCTCATGTATAGTATTTTATATTGTGCGTTGACATTCCATTTAAAAAAAAAAAAAAAAATCTTCATATTTACTGTGGAATAGATGCAATTTCTCCACCGGCTTTTTACAGCATGTGGCAGCAAATTATTGATAGTGGCTCCATTTTAGTGACTTTATCACAATCAAATCACAGCTTGAGTCCCTAAATAACAGAGGTTCCATATTGCTGTACCAAGCAATCTTGGCCTTCCTTGTACTTACCTTGTTTCCTAATTTCAACTTACTGGATTCCTGCTGTACCAGATGCACTTACCTAATTTTAGGAACTTCCACCTAAGTAGCCCCAGGTGTGGGAGATTCTATACAAATTCACACAGCCCATCACTCTGGGCTGCGTTATTGAGCAGTCAACCTACTACTTATCTGTTACCTGCTTATTAGCTCACATTGTATCCTGTGTTTCTAAACTTCCTTGTACCTACCCTGTTTCCTGATTTCAACTTACTGGATTCCTGCTGTACCAGATGCACTTACCTGGTATCTCATACCAGCCTCATCACCTGTTCCTGCTGGGTTTCTTGTGTCTGCGGAGTCTACTGTACTTGCTGTACAAGTGGCAACTTACCTCAATCCTGCTGTAGCAGCTGCATTTACCTTGTATCCCATACCAGTATCACCATCTGTATTAATATTATTATTATCAGTCATTTGTAGAGCGCTAAATGATTCTGCAGAGCTATAAACATAGGTATGATATGCAAGGTAGCATTTATAAGGAACACATGGGTATAGGGGCCCTGCCAAGAGTTGCACTGTTGTAAATAAGCCCTCATGAACGTGATCTACAAAACAGCTCAGCTCATAGACTTTTGTGCTAAGGGAGTTCAAGGGGATGACAGAAGGAGATGAGATGACTGAGGTAAAAAAGGTTAGCGTGTATTGTATGCATCCCTGAACAGTAGCGCCTTTCAAAACTAGTGGAGAGTCTTGTGGAGTGAGGCAGACAGTTCCACAGGATATGGGCCATTCTTGAGAAGCCTTGTAGGTGGGTTTCCAGAAAAACGGGGCCCAATGGCATTACTAACTAATTAAGAGGGATCTAATGCATGAATACAACAGGGGAGAAGAGGCGTGTACTCTTCTACCTTATTAAGATCAATATAACATGCGATGGGTGCTATGTACTGGCAACTAATTGTGGAAAATGGTGACACGGGATCACCAATTGATGTACATTTGAAAGCACTCAAAAACCCTCAAAACAAACTAGAATGATAGAGCAAAAATTGGAGGGTAGTCTAGGGAAAAATAAAATTAAAACTTAACATTTATTGGGGCATTGTAAAAATAATGGATGGACAATACATTTAAAATCACAGGAAATGGCTTTAGCCTAAAAGAAGTTAGCGCAGCAATGTGTAAAGTAAATATAATCCACTTTAGTTATACTCAGAACTATATCTCCACTTATCAAAGTGTATAATTAGGAAATTAGCTTAGTCTTAAAAGACCTAGGATGTGGCTGTTAATCCATAGTCTTCAGATAAGTAGTTAATGATCTCAATATTATTCGTTATTTACGTGGAGTAGGGTCCTATGACTAAATTCAATGCACCTGAACATATTATCCAGTAGATAAATGTTGGTGATTATGGAACATTGTGAAGTTTCATGTACAAAAAAGTTTAAGATAGATCCTTCTGATATAATTAAAGGGACAGTCTACACCAGAATTGTTATTGTTTTAAAAGAGAGATAATCCCTTTTTTACCCATTCCCTAGTTTTGCATAACCAACACAGTTATATTTATATATTTTTTACCTCTGTGATTATCTTGTATCTAAGCCTCTGCAGACTGCCCCTTTATTTCAGTTCTTTTGACAGACTTGCAGTTTAGCCAATCAGTGATGGCTCCCAGGTAACTTCACGTGCATGAGCACAGTGTTATCTATATGAAAAACATGAACTAACACCCTCTAGTGGTGAAAAACCTGTTAAAATGCATTCTTAAGAGGCGTCCTTCAAGGTCTAAGAAATTAGCATATGAACCTCCTAGGTTAAGCTTTCAACTAAGAGTACCAAGAGAACAAAGAAAAATTGGTGATAAAAGTAAATTGGAAAATTGTTTAAAATTATATGCCCTATCTGAATAATGAAAGTTTTTTTGGACTAGACTGTCCCTTTAAGTCATCAAGTAATTTTGCTAACAGGTAATATCTTGCAACCTAGTTGAATAACAGTTTCTTATACGTTGCCTGTTGTATCAGTGCCTTAATTATATATATTGGCTCAAAGAGAATTAGGATCAAGGATCAAATAAACTTTTATAATTCTACTGCACATTTATTTGTTATATTTGTTACAATATTGTAGCCTCTACTGCTCAAATATCAAACTTGCATTGCTATGTTTTAACAGGATATCTGTTACTTCTATCTAAATCTCAAACATATATCTGAAAAGCAGCGTTGTTTGTGTTCAATCTTATATAATCTTTTAGGTAGACAAGATCTTATTGAAGTAGGTATTTAAAGTTGAGTTTTGGATATTATTACCATATACTAATTGGTTTGAAAAGAGTTCGATAACTTTGTGGTACATGTCTGAATCTGGGCTGAATGTAATATTATTAGCATCTTATATTTAGTTGGAAGCCACCAAATAATTTGCTTGCGCATGCCTGGGTCAACACTAATGTTCTATTGCGGTTTTTACTTAGAATCAATATAGTTGTTTTTACTATGGTCTTTAAATTACCGCATTCTTTTAAATTTTTATAGTTAATTCTGATTTAGCGTTTCTATATTATGATCAATATTGTCCCGTTAAATATACTTCAGCAAGAGCCCCAGTGTCGCTAATGCCCAATTTTTAAATGTAATCACGGTCACTCAAACTGAGATCCTGCCACAAACTATTTTCTAAGTATCATAAAGTACTGCTAAAGTGAAAACGCTTTTTTAAAGCGGTTCTATAAATAAACTGCCATAGTAAGTAATCAGAGATCTAGATTTGTTAGTCAACTTATGTAGTCTAAGTCCTCTAGTTAGAATATTACTAGGTGCTACAACCAGCTGGCAAAATAAATTAATGTTTTTTAGACTAATTTCCTGCCGTAAATTTAAAAAGAGAAAGAGTGAGAGCCCATTTAACTCCCAACCTCCCCTGTGAGGAGGTAACAAAAGAAGAAGAAAGCAGGAGATCATGCACAGAGCAAAGGGGAAGGGAGGGAGAGTATCTGAAGATGAGGTCTGAGATATAGGGGGAGCAGTGTTATTGAGGGCCTTGATAGTCAAAGTCATGGTTTTGTGTTTAATTCTGGAGGCTAGAGGAAGCCAGTGAAGGGATTGGTAGAGAGGTGCAGCAGATGAAGAGCAACTTGTAAAGAAGATCAGCCATGCAGAGGCATTCATTATGGATTGTAAAGGAGATAGAAGGTAGCCAGGGAGACCAGAGAGGATGTAGTTGCAATTGTCAAGGCAGGAAATAATCAGAGAGTGTAATAAAATCTTAGTTGTGTTTTGTGTGAGGAAATGTCAAATTTTGGACATGTTTTTAAAGGGACACGGAACCCAAATTTTTTCTTTAGTGATTCAGATAGAGCATGCAATATTAAGCAACATTCTAATTTACTCCTATTATCAATTTCTCTTGCTATCTTTATTTGAAAAAGAAGAGATCTAAGCTTTTTACTTGGTTCAGAACTCTGGACAGCACTTTTGTATTGGTGGATGAATTTATCCACCAATCAGCAAAGACAACCCAGGTTGTTCACCAAAAATGGGCCGGCATCTAAACTTACATTCTTGCATTTCAAATAAAGATACCAAGAGAATAAAGAAAATTTGATAATAGGAGTAAATTAGAAAGTTGCTTATAATGTTATGCTTTATCTGAATCACAAAAGAAAAAATTTGGGTTCAGTGTCCCTTTAAGGTGAAAACGGCAGGAACTGGCCAACGATGGGATGTAATGAGTAAAAGAAAGCTCTGGCCCAAGACATCGGGCATGCAGGTTGGGGTAATGATGCTTTTATCAACAGTTATAGAAAGATGGGGGAATAGAGATTTTGGAAGAAGAGGGGGGGGAATAAGGAGAGATTAAGCGTAAAGTAGTGAGATGACATCCAAGTTGAGATATTAGAAAGAGAGTTAGTGACATGAGTTAACAAGGAACGGCATAGAAATGGTGCAGAGAGGTAGGTTTGAGTGTCATCAGAATACAAATGGTATTGAAACCCATTGTACTTTATTAACCTAATGATAACATATAGATTGAGAAAAGAAGGTGACCAAATACAGAGCATTGTGGTACCCCAGCAGAAAGTGGTAAAGGGGCAGAGGATACACCAGAGAAGGCTACATTAAAGGTATGGTTATAGAGGTAGGAAGAGAACATAGAGAGGGCTGGGTCACAAATGCCTAAGGATTAGAGGGTATCAAAGGCTGCAAACAAATTGAGAAGGCTTGACTAAGAGAAACTACCTTTTGATATTGTTTATGTAGGTCATTAGTAACCTTAACGATTGCTGTCTCAGTGGATGGAGCGAAATCCAAATTGCAATGGTTTAAGGATGGAGTTTGATGTAAAGAAATATGATAAATGTGTATGTGCTAGCCTTTCCTTTAGTTTTGAGGCAAGTAGGAGTAGGGAAATAGGGCAGTAGATGGATGGGGAGGTTGGATTGAAAGGAGGTTTTTTGAGGATAGGTGTGGCTAGTGCATGTTTAAGCGATAAGGGAAATATACCAGTACTGAAGGAGAGGTTGAAAATATGTGTGAGGATAGGTGTAAGAGTAGAAGAGGGGGAGGGGAATAGCTGTGAGGGGATAGGATCGAGCGGACAGATAGTGAGGTGAGAGGACATAAGGGCAAAAACATCTTCCTCAGTAACGGGCAAAAGAGCTGAATTTGTGGCTTTAAGTGTTTTGGATGATTGCAAGCTGTTGAGGGCGTTGGAGACTGGTAGTATGATGAGAGATTTAATTTCTGATGGGATCAATTTTGCCTTTGAAGTGACTTGCAAAATCTTGAGCTAAGAGAGAAGTTCTAGTAGGAGGTGAGGTTAGGCGGAGAAGGGTATTGAGTAGATGTTTTGGGTTTGAATAGAGGAACTGCTGGGTTTTCAGTGCCTTCTGAGTCTCCCGAACTTGCTGTACCAGTGGCAACTTACCTGAATCCTACTGTACCAGCTGCACGTACCTGGTATTCCGTACCAGCCTCTCCAACTGTGTCTCCTGAGTCTCCTGTACTTACTGTACAAGTGGTAACTTAGCTGAATCCTGCTGTATCAGCTGCATCTACCTGGTATCTTGTACCAGCTTCACAAGCTGTACCTGCATGGTTTCCTGTGCCTGCTGAGTCTCCTCTACTTGCTGTACCAGTGGCAACTTACCTGAATCCTGCTTTACTATCTGCACCTATCTGGTATCCTGTACCTACTGGGCCTCCTGCACCTGCTGAATATCCTGTACCTTGTTGGTGGACTGATCTCCCAGTACCCAAACTTTGGCCTGTCCTTGGACTCTGCTCTTGCTTTACCCCTTGGTATCTTGTTGCTGAACTAATCTCACCGTACATAACCATTGGCCTGTGCTTTGCCCCTTGGTACCTTTTTTCTGGAGTGATCTCATGGTGCACGACCTTTGGTCTGTCCTTGGACTCTGCTTTGGCTTTATCCCTTAATACCTTGTTAAAGCTTATTTTTATTTCCTTTGTATCTATTCCTGCACTTGAGTTCCACTCACCCAAATCCTCACACCAGTGCACACCCCACTAATCCCAAGAGACTCCTTCCATATCCCCCAATGCAAACCTTCCAAACACCTTAGGGATTTCTCACTTACTTACATACTAACCTGAAAAAAAGAAAGAGTCCCTCTGATTCTTGGAATAAACAGAGCTTCTGCCATCTCTGTATATGGGCCTTGAATATATTTATATAAAGTAATCATGTCCCCTCTCAAGCGCCTCTTTTCTAAAGAAAACAGACCCAGTTTGGCTAGCCTCTCCTCATAACTTAAATTCTCCAATCCCCTTATTAGCTTTGTGGCCCTTCTCTGAACTTTTTCTAGTTCTGCAATATCTTATTTTGCGAATGGTCCCCAGAACTGCACTCCATACTCAAGGTGAGGTCTTACCAGGGCTTTATATAGTGACAGAATTATGCTTTCCTCCCTTGAAACAATGCCTCTTTTAATACATGCTAGTATCTTATTAGCCTTTGAAGCCGCTGCCCTGCATTTTGCACCCATTTTTAGCTTGTTATCTATTACTACTCCCAAATCCCTTTCCTCCTCTGTTTGGCTAAGTCTTGTCCCATTTAAATAATATGTTGCCTGCTTATTTTTACTTCCAAAATGTGGAAACTTGCATTTTCCCGTATTAAATCTCATTTTCCATTTACCTGCCCATACATCTAATTTTTGCAGGTCCCTTTGCAACGAAAATTCATCCTGCTCTGACCTAATGACCTTACTTAACTTAGTATCATCTGCAAAAATAGATGTCACTCTTTAATCCTTGCTCCTAGTCATTTATAAAAATATTAAAAAGAACAGGTCCCAGTACTGATCCCTGGGGGACTCCACTGATTACCTTTGTCCAATCTGAGTATGATCCATTTACTACTACTTGTTGCTCCCTATCTTTTATCCAGTTATTTATCCATGAACTAACTTTTTCAGCTATTCCCAGTCCCTTAATTTTGTGTATTAATCTCTCATGTGTCATTGTATCAAACACCTTTGCAGAATCTAAGTATATCACATCAACTGCTTCCCCTTTATCTATATTTTTACTTACTTCCTCATAGAATCTAATTAGATTAGTTTGACATGATCTATGTCTCATAAAACCATGCTGATTAGAACTCTTGTTTACACGAATATGCTCATGAATATAATCCCTTCAAATATCTTCCCCAATATTGATGTCAGACTAACTGTTCTATAGCTTCCTGGATCATCCCTGCTTCCCTTTTTGAAGAGTGGCACCACATCAGCTTTACGCCAATCCTGGGGTACCATGTCTGATGATAATGAGTCTTGAAAAATTAAGAGTAAAGGTTTGTCTATAACAGTGCTAAGTTCCCTTAACACCCTTGGGTGTATTCCATCTGGGCCTGGAGTTTTATTTACCTTAATATTATCCATTTTTTTCCTGATATCCTCTATACATAACCCAGTTAATGGTATGGGCTGGCATGTTCTATTTTGTTCCGAAGTATCATCCAATGATTCCTCTCTTGTGTATACTAAAGAAATACAATGGTTTAGTACCTCAGCCTTCTCCCTGTCATTATTTATCATGCTACCCTCCACGCATTTTAATGTCCCTATATTGTCTTTCTTAATTTTTTTGCTATTTATGTACTCAAAGAACCTTTTAGGGTTAGACTTAGAATCCTTTGCAATTCATTTTTCATTTTCAATTTTGGCTAATTTGGTTGCTTTTTTGCATGCTTTGTTACATTCCTTATAAATATGGAATGTTGAGTCTGTACTATTTTCTTTGAATAATTTAAATGCCCTACGTTTTTTTCTAATTTCTCTTAACACATTATTATTGAGCCACATTGGCTTGGATTTTTTATTTTTATAACCATATGGTATTTGTTGATATGTATATTTATTTAACAAAGTTTTAAATGTTATCCATTTATCCTCTATATTTTTATTAGAGAATACTTTGTCCCAATTTATGGTATTTAATGATTTCCTTAAATCGTTGAATTTTGCTTTCTTAGAATTAAAAGTCTTGGTTAAACCTTTAAGACACTGCTTATGAAAAGAGATTTCAAATGTGACCATGTTATGATCACTGTTACCCAAATGTTATTTGAATTCTATGTTTGATATTATATCTGTATTATTTGATAGCACTAAATCCAAGTTGGCTCCTCTATTAATTGTGACAATAATTTATCCCTAAGAACATTTAAAAATCTATCCCCCTTAGCTGAATTACTAGTTTCATTGGCCCAGTTTATATCAGGGAAGTTAAAATCTCCCATAACTACAGCACTGTTATTAGCAGCCTTACCTATTTGCATTAGTAGTTGAGCTTCTTCCAGGTCACTAATGTGTGGGGGGGGGGGGCTTTTAGCATGTTCCTAGAAATATTTTTTTAGGATCCCCCCCCCCACTCTTTATTTCCACCCACAAGGTCTCTACATTGTCACTTGTATCCTAAATATTTTTCCTCATTGTAGGTTTAAGGTTAGGTTTAATATACATGCAGATTCCTCCTTTTTTTAAAAAAAAAAAAACCCATCCAATTTAGTTCTATAATAATAGTTACTAGTTTTTTTTCTATATATAAGGGATACTTCGTATGCCCCACCCTAGACTGTCCACAGTTCCTAGAAACCCTGACTACAATCCACTCCAGTTAACCCTAAATCACTGATGCCCACACTCCTATTAACCATAACCATGCTGAACCTTCACTACTATTAACACTAATCAAAGCAGACCCCCCACCATTGATTGCACCAGTCACAATACATTCCCACAACTTCAATAATTCTAACTGTTCTTGCACTTTATCTCACACTCTATTTAACTGCACTTGAGTCAGTACTGCAACAGCTATTAAACCTAAATGTAACCATGCCAGATCACCCCACTGTACTAGTCCTAGTAGTGCTTAAAAACCCAACATGATTAACCCACCCAACAATATTAACCCTACCACCCTATCCCCTCCAACACTATTAACTTAAACTATGGTGGACCCCCAATTTTTTTAACTATAATTGTGCTGGATTTTTCTTAACCCTAACTTAAAAAATCTTTACTATATTAAACATGATTATTTACATCAATTAGACTAGAGGACATTTACAAGCAAGGGTCGTATCATTTCAGACAACTTTTTTTAGACCGAAATATATATATAGCAGAACTAACTATTTCAAGACATATGGGTTTTGTCAGAAAATTCCAATTTTACTCTGACAGCTAGTTTCAAGATTATTCATCAGATTTTCTATAAATGTCATATTGGTTTTTACACTTTTCTGCTTGAACTCCTTATTGAGTATCTTTGTATCATGAATTAGTTTTGTTGATTTTATATATATATATATATATATATATATATATATATCCTGTGAGTGTGCTTCTCTCTGTGTGTGTGTGTATATATATATATATATATATATATATATATCAGTGTAAAAAATTAAAGGGACACAAAAAAACACTTTTCAATTATAATACTTTAATAATAGTGCTACATTAAATTAATATAACCGAGTGTGAAAACATTTTTCATGCATTAAGAGAACTTGTTTGCTGCAATCATTTTTCAATTGCCACACTTCCCCTTTGCAGCATGTACTTCCAGTTCTCAGAATTGGGAACCTACAATTTTTAAAATTATATTACAGGAAAATGTAGCAAAAAATAGTGAAAATATGTTGCAGTTTTTTGTTGTTGCTATGCCTAATTAAACATTTAGGGCCAGATTTCGAGTGGAGCGCTATTGTTAGTGTGAGGAGCGTAAAGCGATCACGAGATCGCTGTGTTCTATACGTTCAAATCCCTATTAAAAGTGGTGCACTGTTTAAATTACCCCAATTTACGCTCAAACATTTTACGTGACCTGAAAGACTGCTGAAAGAGTTTGGCCAGGTGAAACAGTTGCGCTAAACTATTATATTTACCCCTTAACATGCCACCCCGCATCGCAAAGTAACCCACTACACTATTAACCTCTAAACCGCCACACCCCCATCGCTAAGAAACCCAATACACTGTTAACCCCTAAACCACCACACACTCCATCGCAAAGTAACCCACTACACTATTAACCCCTAAACTGCCACACCCCCATCGCAAAGTAATGCACTACACTATTAACCCCTAAACCTTTACACCCCCATCGCAAAGTAACCCACTAACATCTAAACCCCCTTAACCTAACACCCCCAAGTTACCCCAAAACAGACTAAACATACCTGTAAAAAATTAAAACCTAAAAGTACCTTTAAAAAATAAAAACTTATTTGAAATAATAAAAAAAGCCAAGCCAAACCTTAACTTAAAATGAAATTAACAAACCTAGCATTACTTAAAAAAAAAAAACTAACATTACTTAAAAAACAAACCTAACATCAGTTAAAAAAACACCTACCATTACAAAAAAACAACAAACAAACTACCAAAAAATAAAAAAGTTATGCCTATTCTAAAACACACCAAAATAAAAAAAAACTATACTAACCCTAACTAGTACTAAAGTGTCAGCTCTTTTTCTGAAAAAAAAAAGTTGGCGGCGCTCCATCTGCATACCAGCGGTGGTCCATGTTCATCCTGGCGGCGATCTTCATCCCGACTGCGATCTTCATCCATCTTTTTATCTTCTGTTGCCGACGCCCTCTTCATGCGGTCACCAGCCGCACACTGAATTTTGGATGTGAGGTAGCCCTTTTACATAGGGGTACCCTTGCATTCCTATTGGCTGATTTTCAATTTCAAATTCAAATCAGTCAATAGAAAAAGTTATTGGCTGATTTGAATTTGGTGACCGCATGAAGAGGACATTGACAACAGAAGATAAGAAGATGGATGAAGATTACTGCTGGGATGAAAATGGAGCACCGAAGCCCAGATTCATCTTTGATGAGTATAATCTTCGGGGTTTAGAGTTAGGTTTTTTTGGGTGTGTTTTTTTTTAGATTGTTTTTTTTTTTAGATCAGGGTTTTTATTTAGATTAGTTTTTTTTTTTTCCTGGGCAGCAAAAGAGTTGAATGCCTTTTTAATGGCAATACCCAGCCAAATGACCTTTTGAGGGCAATTTTTTGAGTTTTTTATTTTTATAAGATAGATTTTTTTTGGGGAGGGGGTTAATTGTAGAGGTTTGTAGACTTTTTTCAGAAAAAAGAGCTGAACCTTTAAACCAATGCCCTATGAAAGGCCCCTTTAAAGGCTATTTCTGTAGTTTAGTGTTAGTATAGGTTTTTTATTTTGGGGTGGGTTATTTTTAAGTGGGGTTTTAGAATAGGCATAACTTTTTTTGGTAATTTGTTTGTTGTTTTTTGTAATGGTAGTCTTTTTTTAAGTAATTGTATTTTTTTTAAGTAATGTTAGGTTTGTTATTTTTAAGGTAAGGTAATTTTTTAAGGTAATTTTTTTTAAAGGTACTGTTAGGGGATGTTAGGGGGTTTGATGTTAGAGGGTTACTTTGCAATGGGGCGTGTGGTGGTTTAGGGGTTAATAGGGTAGCGGGTACCTCTCCACTCGTAATCTAGCCCACAATTACAATATCAGTTTTTTTCATACCTCTTTAAGTTTTATTGAATTCATTAATGTATTATCTTCCTATGTGTCATCTGCAAGTTCTATATAAAAAGGTTATTTAAAAAAATGTCACATTGTCAGATCTCTTTTTGAAAGTATATTGTCTCTTTAAAATGACATACTATTACAGCCCTTTAATTATACAACTATTATAGATTTTAGTTTTTCCTAACACATATAACTGGCTTTGTCAACAGATTTACTATATATGTTTATATTATTAGTTCTATCTAATTCAGGGGTAACAGCTAAAATGGGACAAAGAAGATTTTAAATGTCTGCAAAAACCTATATTGCAACCTATTCAAAATTTTCTTGTAATGTGAGAAAAGTATGTTTTAAAATGAATCATCACATTTCCTGTAAATGGGTGTTTAAAATGTTACAGCCACAATTGTAAAGCATATACAGGCGTACCTCGGAGATATTGCCAATTTGGTTTTCAGACCACCACAATAAAGCGAATATAGTAATAAAGTCACACTATTTTTTTTTGTTTCCCAGTGCATATAAAAGTTATATTTACGCTACACTGTGGTCTATTAAATGTGCAATAGAAGTATGTGTAAAAAAACAATGTACATGCTTTAATTAAAAAATACTTATTGCTAAAAAATGCTAACCATCATCTAAGCCTTCAGTGAGTCATAATCTTTTTGCTAGTGGTGTGTATATATAGTTATGTATATATGTATATTCATGTGTATTTATATTTTTATATGTATATATATGTTGGAAAAATGGTGCCCAAGTACTTGTTCGACACAGGCACTGAATTTTCTAAGAAAAAGTGCAAAACCTGGAAGTCCCCAAGAGATGAGAGATGTCTTCCATAGAAAGTAATTAAGCTCTCTGGGATACAAAATCTCACATGGACGAGAGAAGGTAACTGGAGAACACCTGGGGCTGATATAAAGGCTAAGTTTGCATCAATTACAAACTGAACCTTTATATCAGCCCCACTACAATTTAACTTGCTTTTGCCTATAGTTTTGTATATATTATTTTTTTGTTAGTTAAAAAAGCATTTTGTGATTTTCCAGCAAACTTCACCTGGATACAGCTGATGAGATAAAGCAGTGTGACCAGCTTGTGTAAATTGCTTAAAGGGATAGTAAACATCAAAAATGTTATTGTTTAAAAAGGTAGATAATCCCTTTATTTACCATACCCCAGTTTTGCATAACCAACACTGTTATAGAAATATACTTTTTCTCTCTGTAATTACTTTGTATCTAAGCTTTTGCTGACTGCCTCCTTATCTCAGATCTTTTGACAGACTTGCATTTCCGGCAATTAGTGCTGACTCTTAAATAACTCCACGTGCATGAGCACAGTGTTATATATATGAAACACATGATCTAATGCCCTCTAGCTGTGAAAAATTGTCAAATGCAAAGGCAGCCTTCAAGGGCTTAGAAATTAGCAAATGAGCCTACCTAGGATTAACTTTTAACTAAGAATACCAAGCGAACAAAGCAAATTTGATGATAAAAGTAAATTAGAATGTTGTTTAAAATGACATGCCCTATCTGAATCATGAAAGTTTAATTTGGACTTTACTATTTAAAATGATTTCACAAGAATGATGAGGGAGCTTCAGACACCCTGTAAACTCCCCTGTTCAGTCCTAGGGAACTGCCCTGACCCTACCACTTTCTGAAACTGTCAGTTTTAGTTTGCAATAGAACAAATACAAAGTGCAATGAAATTTGTAAAAGATACACAGAAATATAGGATGTATGATCCTAATTTGTTAAAGTAACACAGGAACTTATAAACATAATCAGAATTTGTAAAATTACAGCTGGATCTAAATTCAAATGTAATAAAATATAAAACAGAAAGATAGATGTAATAATACTGAAAGGACACAATCTGCAGTGTAAAGTAATATAACATACAATGCAAAGTGTAAGTATAACAAAACTCATGCAGTGCTGTTTTGCTCTGGGCTTATCTCTCCTTCATATACAGAAAAGAGAGAGATCTCACAGTGCTGGAGAGTTTCACCCTTTTTCTTTTGAACATTCAGTGAGTTCAGCCCCGGTGAAGTCTGCACCACAATTTCTCTCCAAGCTGAAGAATGCTTTGATCATCAGGCCTAAGAAGGGAGCCTGGAAGTCCCATAGAAAGTAATGAGAGATGTCTTCCATAGAAAGTAATGTAGCTCTCTGGGATACAAAATTTCACATGGGAGAGAGAAGGTAAGGCTCCATTTGCATCAATAACAAATTAAACTGAAATGTTTTCATTACAATTTAACTTGATTCTGTCTATATTTTAGTATATATTACTTGTATGTCAGTTAAAATAAGTGCGTTGTGAATTTTGAGGAAACTTAACCTGCATACAGCTGCGAGATAAATCAGTGAGACCAGCTTGATTAAAATGCTTACAACATTTCACAAGACTTGTGAAACTGTAAGGTTTTAGTTTACAATGGAGCAAATACAAAGTGCATGGTAATTTATCAAATATACACTGAAATATACAAAGTATGATTTTAATTTGTTAAAGTAACACAAAACATAATCAGAATTTGTAAAATCACTACTTTAACCCATGGAAAAAATGTCTGATTTTTTTATTTCAGTTTTGGTTTTATTCTGAAATGATACAGAATTTCATTACAATGGTAGATGTATTATCAATCAGGTAGATAACAAGTTATGCGCGCTATAGGGAATTTAATGAACGCAACAAAAGCCATTACAAGTTTTGAAACAGCCGGCTTGTGCGTGCGATATGGTTGCGTTGAGCTCCATACAGCACAAAATACAAGCGCTGCTTTGACATGCTCGTGCACGCTTTCCCCATAGACATCAATAGGGAGAGAGTGTCAGAAAAAAAACTAACACCTGCGATCGCGGAATGAAAAGCTCCGTAACGCAGCCCCATTGCTGTCTATGGGGGGAAAAAAAGTTACGTTTAAACCTAACACCATAACATAAACCCTAAGTCTAAACACCTCTAATCTGCTGCTCCCAACATTGCCGCCACCTACATAATGTTATTAACACCTAATCTGCCGCTCCCGATATCGCCGCCACCTAAATAAAGCTATTAACCCTTAATCTGCCGCTCCCGATATCGCTGCCACTAAACTAAAGTTATTAACCCCTATTCACCTGCACCCCAACATCTCCCACACTATAATACATTTATTAAGCCCTATTCCGCCACTCCCCAACATCGCCGCCACTAAATAGTTATTAACCCCTAAACCTCTGGCCTCCCACATCACTACCACTAAATAAACCTATTAATCCCTAAACAACTTAAATTAAAATATTAACCCCTAAACCTAACCCTAATGTAACCCTAACCCCAACACCCCCTAACTTTAACATAATTAAAATAGAGCTAAATTAAAGTTACAGTTATTAACTAAATAATACCTATTTAAAACTAAATACATACTTACCTTTAAAATAAAACTTAAGCTAGCTACAATATAACTAATAGTTATATTGTAGCTAGCTTAAGTTTTAATTTTTATTTCACAGGTAAGTTTGTATTTATTTTAACTAGGTAGACTAGTTAGTAAATAGTTATTAACTATTTACTAACTACCTAGTTAAAATAAATACAAACTTACCTGTGAAATAAAACCTAAGTTGCCTTACACTAAAAACTAACATTACAAAAAATAAAAACCACTAAAATTACAAAAAATAAAAAACCTACCATTACAAAAAATAACAAACGAAATTATCCAAAACAATAAAATTATTCCTATTCTAATACCCTGTTTAAAAAAACCAAAAACACCCCAAAATAAAAAAGCCTAATCTATAATAAACTACCAAGGGCCCTTAAAAGGGCCTTTTGTGGGTCCTTAAAAGGGCCTTTTGTGGGTCCTTAAAAGGGCCTTTTTTAGGGCATTGCCCTAAAGTTAACAGCTCTTTTGCTACAAAACAAAACAAATACCCCCACCCCCCAAAACCCACAAAATAAAAATAAAGTAAAATCTAATCTACCCATTGCCCTGAAAAGGGCATTTGTATGGGCATTGCCCTTAAAAAGGCATTCAGCTCTTTTTCTTGCCCTTAAAAGGGCATTCAGCTCTTTTATGAAATGCCCAACCCCTAATCTAAAAATAAAAACCCACCCAAAACGAAATAAAAACATTACACAAAATAAAAAACGAATTATCAAAAATAATAAAAATGATTCCTATTCTAATACCTATTTAAAATAAAAACACCCCAAAATAAAAACCTAATCTAAAATAAACTACCAATAGCCCTTAAAAGGGCCTTTTGTAGGGCATTGCCTTAAGTTAAACAGCTCTTTTACCTGAAAAAAATTACAAAGACCCACTAACAAAAAAACCTAAGCTACCCATTGCCCTGAAAAGGGCATTTGTATGGGCATTGCCCTTAAAATGGAATTTAGCTGTTTGGCATTGGCCTGAAAAGGGTATATAGATCTTGTACGAAAAGCCCAAACCCTAAACTTTAAAAAAAATCCACCCAAAAAACCTTAAAAAATCCTAACACTAACCCCCGAAGATCTACTTACAGTTGATGAAGCCCCGCTTGAAGGATCTTCATCCCGGCGGCTCCATCTTCATCCAGGCGGCAGGAAGCTCCATCTTCATCCAGGCGGCTCCATCTTCATCCAGGCGGCGTCTTTTATCTTAATCCCGGTGGCGCGGAGCGGGTCCATCCTGAAGCCATCCAACGCGAAGCATCCTCTTCATACAGTCGCCGCCGTATACTGAATCTTCAATGCAAGGTACAAGATTCAAAATGGCGTCCCTTACATTGCTATTGGCTGATTTGATTTTGGAAATTCAAATCAGCCAATAGGATGAGAGCTACTGAAATCCTTTTGGCTGTTCAAATCAGCCAATTGGATGAGAGCTACTAAAAATCTATTGGCATTCAAATCAGCCAATAGAATTTCAGTAGCTCTCATCCTATTGGCTGATTTGAACAGCCAATAGGATTTCAGTAGCTCTCATCCTATTGGCTGATTTGATTTTCCAAAATCAAATCAGCCGATAGGAATGCAAGGGACACCATTTTGAATTGCATACCTTGCATTGAAGATTCAGTATATGGCGGTGGCCGTATGAAGAGGATGCTCCATGCAGGATGTCTTCAGGATGGACCCGCTCCGCTGAGATGAAGATAAAAAATGCCGCCGGGATGAAGATAGAAGATGCCGCCTGGATGAAGATGGAGCCGTCTGGATGAAGATGGAGCCGTCTGCCACCTGGATGAAGATGGAGCCCCCAGGATGAAGATCCTTTAAGCGGGACTTCAGCAACTGTAAGTGGATCTTCGGGGGTTAGTGTTAGGATTTTTTTAAGGTTTTTTGGGTGGGTTTTTTTTAGTTTAGGGTTTGGGCTTTTCGTAAAAGAGCTAAATGCCCTTTTCAGGGCAATTCAAAAGAGCTAAATGCCCTTTTAAGGGCAATACCCATACAAATGCCCTTTTCAGGGCAATGAGTAGCTTAGGTTTTTGTTAGAGTTAGATTTTTTTATTTTGGGGGGTTGGTTGGGTGGTGGGTTTTACTGTTGGGGGGGTGATTGTATTTTTTTTACAGGTAAAAGAGCTGTTTACCTTAGGGCAATGCCCTACAAAAGTCCCTTTTAAGGGCTATTGGTAGTTTATTGTATTCTAGGTTTTTTTTTCTATTTTGGGGGTGCTTTTTTATTTTTATAGGGTTATTAGATTAGGTGTAATTCTTTTTTATTTTTGATAATTTCGTTTGTTATTTTTCGTAATTTAGTGTTTGTTATTTTTTGTAATTTAGTCTTTTTTTATTTTTTATAATTAGATAGTTTGTAATTTTTAGAGTAGTGTTAGGATTTTTTTAATGTGTATTTTAGTTTTATTTAATTGGTAGTTAGTTTAATTTTAGTTTAATAGTTATATTAATTTAATTGTTAGTTTAAACTTAGTTTTTTTTTTAATTTGACAGGTAAGTTTTAATTTAATTTAAGATAGGGAAATTGTAATAATATAAATTTAGGGGGGCGTTAGGTTTAGGGGTCACTAGTTTAAATTAGTTTATTGCGATGTGGGGGGCTTTTGGTTTAGGGGTTAATAGATTTATTTAGTATATTTTGTTGTGGGGGCTTTCGGTTTAGGGGTTAATAGGTTTATTATAGTGGAGGCGATGTGGGCGGATGGCAGATTAGGAGTTAATAATATTTAAATAGTGTTTGCGATGCAGGAGGGTGGCGGTTTAGGGGTTAATAACTTTAGTATAGTGGCAGCGATGTTGGAGAGCAGCAAAATAGGGGTTAATCATTTTTATTAGTGGCGGCGATGTTGGGATGTCGGCAGATTAGGGGTTAATAACTTTAATATAATGTTTGCGATGCGGGAGGGCCTCGGTTTAGAGGTTAATAGGTAGTTTATGGGTGTTAGTATACTTTGTAACACTTAAGTTATGAGTTTTATGTAACAGTTTTGTAATGTAAAACTCATAACTACTGCTCTCAGATTACGAAACGGATCGTGTCAGTATAGGGTGTAACGCAAGCTTTTTAGTGCTATGAAAAATCTCATGAAAAAACATAATTTTTACGTGTGCGGGACTTAGGTTGCGTTACAGGCTAAAAGGCTTGCGGTACAGCTATACCAACAAGACTTGCAATGACTGCGTTGCTGTTTTAATGCTGAAATTACCATTTTTTCAGTGCTAAAAGACTAACGCACAACTCGTAATCTACCTGTTTGCTTCTTATCTATTTTGTTCTTGTTATGAAGCATTTACGCATGTAATTACATTTTTAATGAATAAATTAATGAACACATTAATTAAAGAGATATGAAACCCAATTTTTTTCTTTCAGGATTCAGAGAGAGCAAGCGATTTTAAAAAACGTTCTAATTTACTCCTATTATCAAAGTTCCTTTGTTGTCTTGGTATCTTTATTTGAAAAAACAGGAATGTAAGCTTAGGGGGCCGGCCCACTTTTGGGTTTTATATCCCTTTAATGAATGAATGAATTAAAATAAAACAATATGTTGGTAGCTTTGTCTATTGCTTTTCAGTAAGGCCCTTTATTTTCCCTAATGTTTATGATTTGCTTAGCAGAGTGATGGAAATGCTGCTATTGCCTATTCCAGATTGTTATCACATTTATAGAGTAAAAATAACAATATGCAATAGAGAAATAAATACAAGGATAAAATATTACAATTTGCTGATGGTATAGCATTTTAGAACAAAAAACAAAAATGCCCATGCTTTACAAACTATTACAACACACACATACATTTTCATAACTTAAATTTGAATCAACTAATTATTTTATTTGAGTAGAAAAAGTACCCAGAAACACTGTTTCCCATAAATATGAAAGAAATGGTTTTGTTATGTTTTGCAGTAGCAATGACAAAGTTTGCTCATACAGACGTTTTTCACTTAAAATCTTTTAAATGGATTTTCTTAAAATTTCTAGATTGTGTGGGGACTAACTAAAAATGAAAAATGTCAGGGAAATTCATGCAACGTGTCTACTTACCTGCCTTCACCGGCCCCAATACGCTCGCCTAAGCTCGCCTCACATCGCTGCCGCGGACCTGAATACGTTCGCCAAAGTTATCAAAAAAGCTGTCAAAAAGCTGCGCACCAAGTACGGGGCGATGAGCAGCGGACTGTGATAGTTATCACTCATCCGATCTCGCTGCTCTTCGGCTTTTTCCCAGCTTTATTGATAAGCTGTCACTAAGCACCCACACTAAACTACACTGTTCTACCCCCTATACCGGCGCCCCCGGAGCCCCCTACAACTAAATAAAGTTATTAACCCCTAAACCGACTCTCCTAGACCCCGCCGCAACTATAATAAATGTATTAACCCCTAAACCGCTGCTCCCGGACCCCGCCGCCACCTACATTATACCTATTAACTCCTATCCTGCCCCCACTATACCGCCGCCACCTATAATAAATGCATTAACCCCTATCCTGCAGATCCCGTACCCCGCCGCAACTAAATAAATTGTTTAACCCCTAAACCGCCGCTCCCGGACCCCGCCACCACCTATATTAAACGTATTAACCCCTAATCTGCCCCCCCTACACCGTCACCACCTATAATAAATTTATCAACCCCAACCCCTAACCCTAACACCCCCCTAACTTAAATATTAATTAAATAAATCTAAATAAATATTATTCTTATTAACTAAATTAATCCTATTTAAAACTAAATACTTACCTTTAAAATAAACCCTAATATAGCTACAATCTAAAGAATAATTATATTGTAGCTATTTTAGGATTTATTTTTATTTTACAGGCAAATTTCAATTTATTTTAACTAGGTACAAAAGCTATTAAATAGTTATTAACTATTTAATAGCTACCTAGATAAAATAAAGTCAAATTTACCTGTACAATAAAAACTAACCTAAGTTACAATTACACCTAACACTACACTATCATTAAATAAATTATTCCTATTTAAAAATACTTACCTGTAAAATAATCCCTAAGATAGCTACAATGTAATTAATAATTACATTGTAGCTATTTTAGGATTTATATTTATTTTACAGGTAACTTTGTATTTATTTTAACTAGGTAGAATAGTTATTAAATAGTTATTAACAATTTAATAACTACCTAGCTAAAATAAATACAAAGTTACCTGTAAAATAAATCCTAACCTAAATTACAATTAAACCTAACACTACACTATCATTAAATAAATTAAATTAATTAACTACAAATACCTACAATTAAATAAACTAACTAAAGTACCAAAAATAAAAAAAACTAAGTTACAAAAAATAAAAAAAATTACAAGATTTTTAATCTAATTACACCTAATCTAAGCCCCCTAATAAAATAACAAAGCCCCCCAAAATAAAAAAATGCCCTACCCTATTCTAAATTACAAAAGTTAACAGCTCTATTACCTTACCAGCCCTTAAAAGGGCCTTTTGCGGGGCATGCCCCAAAGTAATCAGCTCTTTTGCATGTAAAAATAAAATACAACCCCCCCAACATTAAAACCCACCACCCACATACCTGTACTCTAACCCACCCAAACCCCCCTTAAAAAAACCTAACACTAACCCCCTGAAGAGGACATCCGCAGCGGCCGAAGTCATCATCCAAGGGGCGCTGAAGAGGTCTTCCATCCGATTGAAGACGCCGCATGGATGAAGACTTCTATCTTCATCCATCCAGAGCGGAGCGGAACCTTCTTCAAACGAGCTGACGCGGAGCCATCCTCTTCCAACGATGCCTACCCGACGAATGGATATTCCTTTAAGTGACGTCATCCAAGATGGCGTCCCTCGAATTCCAATTGGCTGATAGGATTCTATCAGCCAATCGGAATTAAGGTAGGAAAAATCTGATTGGATGATGCAATCAGCCAATCAGATTCAAGTTCAATCCGATTGGCTGATCCAATCAGCCAATCAGATTGAGATCACATTCTATTGGCTGTTCCGATCAGCCAATAAAATGCAAGCTCAATCTGATTGGCTGATTGCATCAGCCAATCAGATTTTTCCTACCTTAATTCCGATTGGCTGATAGAATCCTATCAGCCAATCGGAATTCGAGGGATGCAGTCTTGGATGACGTCATTTAAAGGAATATCCATTCGTCGGGTAGGCGTCATTGGAAGAGGATGGCTCTGCGTCGGCTCGTTTGAAGAAGGCTCCGCTCCGGATGGATGAAGATTGAAGACGCCGCATGGATGAAGACTTCTATCGGATGGAAGACCTCTTCAGCGCCCCTTGGATGATGACTTCGGCCGCTGCGGATGTCCTCTTCTGTTCCATTGGTGGTCGGCTGGCTGAAGACGGCTAAAGGTAGAATGATCTTCAGGGGGTTAGTGTTAGGTTTTTTTAAAGGGGGGTTTGGGTGGGTCAGAGTAGGGGTATGTGGGTGGTGGGTTTTAATGTTGGGGGGGTTGTATTTTATTTTTACATGCAAAAGAGCTGTTTTCTTTGGGGCATGCCCCGCAAAAGGCCCTTTTAAGGGCTGGTAAGGTAATAGAGCTGTTAACTTTTGTAATTTAGAATAGGGTAGAGCATTTTTTTATTTTGGGGGGCTTTGTTATTTTATTAGGGGGCTTAGATTAGGTGTAATTAGATTAAAAATCTTGTAATATTTTTTTATTTTTTGTAACTTAGTTTTTTTTATTTTTGGTACTTTAGTTAGTTTATTTAATTGTATTTAATTGTAGGTATTTGTAGTTAATTAATTCAATTTATTTAATGATAGTGTAGTGTTAGGTTTAATTGTAACTTAGGTTAGGATTTATTTTACAGGTACATTTGTATTTATTTTAGCTAGGTAGTTATTAAATAGTTAATAACTATTTAATAACTATTCTACCTAGTTAAAATAAATACAAAGTTGCCTGTAAAATAAATATACATCCTAAAATATCTACAATGTAATTATTAATTACATTGTAGCTATCTTAGTGTTTATTTCACAGGTAAGTATTTATTTTTAAATAGGAATAATTTCTTTAATTATAGTGTAGTGTTAGGTGTAATTGTAACTTAGGTTAGTTTTTATTTTACAGGTAAATTTGACTTTATTTTATCTAGGTAGCTATTAAATAGTTAATAACTATTTATTAGCTTTTGTACCTAGTTAAAATAAATTGAAATTTGCCTGTAAAATAAAAATAAATCCTAAAATAGCTACAATATAATTATTAGTTAGATTGTAGCTATATTAGGGTTTATTTTAAAGGTAAGTATTTAGTTTTAAATAGGATTAATTTAGTTAATAAGAATATTTTTTTTTTAGATGTATTTAATTAATATTTAAGTTAGGGGGGTGTTAGGGTTATGGTTAGACTTAGGTTTAGGGGTTAATAATTTTATTATAGTGGCGGCGGTGTAGGGGGGGCAGGATAGGGGTTAATAAATTTATTGTAGGGGGGGGCAGGATAGGGGTTAATAGGTATTATGTAGGTGGGGGCGGGGTCCGGGAGCGGCGGTTTAGGGGTTAATATAATTATTATAGTTGCGGCGGGGTCCGGCGGTTTAGGGGTTAATAAGTTTATTAGAGTGGCGGTGGGCTCCGGGAGTGGCGGTTTAGGGGTTAATAAGTTTATTAGAGTGGTGGTGGGCTCCGGGAGCGGCGGTTTAGGGGGTAATACATTTATTTAGTTGTGGCGGTGTAGGGGGCGGCAGATTAGGGGTGTTTAGACTTGGGGTACATGTTAGGGTGTTAGGTGCAGACATCTCCCATAGGAATCAATGGGATGTCGGGCAGCAGCGAACATGAACTTTCGCTATGGTCAGACTCCCATTGATTCCTATGGGATCCGCCACCTCCAGGGCGGCGGATTGAAAAACAGTTACGCTGGGCCGGAAAAGTGCCGAGCGTACCTGCTAGTTTTTTGATAACTAGCAAAAGTAGTCAGATTGTGCCGAACTTGTGTTCGGAACATCTGGAGTGACGTAAGAATCGATCTGTGTCGGATTGAGTCCGGCGGATCGAAGCTTACGTCACTAAATTCTACTTTTGCCGGTGTGTAGGGCTTGATAACTAAGACGAATCAGCCTCACCACAAATACGCTGCGGAATTCCAGCGTATTTGCGGTTGACGGCTTGATAACTAGGGGCCATAGTGTCAAACAGTTATTTAACGTTTAGCTTTTTAAATTAAAGTAAACAGTACATATAATTATGCAGATAGCTGTTTATTCCTGTTGTATCCACCAACTATACTGAAAAATTCAGTACTGCAGTACTGGCTATTGAAAATATAAGTAAACAAGAAGCATCAGAAGAAATCACACTCTCAATGGGAGGGAGAGGTATTAAAATATTCATTATCAATTGCTCACTATCAGCATTGTCATTTGTGTATGCAGGCAGAGATAAGATAATGATGCCTTTGTGTATTGGTGAGAAAAATAAGGATGTTTGCTATCACCTCAAGCTTAGCCAATTTTAATGGGTTGGTTTTCAACAAGCAAAAACAGCTGTATCATATAAAAAAATATATAAATGAACAATTTCACATACATTGTAAACTCTGCAGTTGGTATAACAAGTCATTGGAAACACGTTAAGAGGATACCAGTTTTACAGTATAATGTCACTTTTAAAAAAGGGAACCTAGTAATCATGAACAAATATTATGTCATTAAAGGGACATAATATACTAGATTTTTTCTTTGCATAAATGTTTTGTAGATGATCCATTTATATAGCCCATCTTGTAGTGTTTTTATACAAATGTATAGTTTTGCTTGTTTTTTTAAGACCATTGTGCTGATTTTCAGACTCCTAACCAAGCCCCACAGTGCCAGATGTATACACACATTTAAAGACTCCAGGCACCTGTATGTTTTCTGTCCTTTTTATATGCAGGGAAGGGGGGGGGGGGGGTGCTGTGTCTGCTCTTTTTGTTTTTCCAGCCCCTTTCAGTGGGTGTCCCAGACTACCTCATCAACAGAGCTAAACTGGGAGCTTCTAAGTAAGTTTTTTTTTATAAAGTTTTATACTGGATTTTTATATCAGTATCTGTGCATATTATTCTTTATATTAGTGTCTATTACATGCAGTTATATGAAAATTAGTGTATACTGTCTCTTTAATACCCCATGGCTAGTACTAAGACTACTACTTACATATGTTAAATGGACATTATACTGTATAATTGGTTTTCCTTTAATGTGTTTCCAATGACTTATACCAGCAATAGCGTATAAAATGTATAATAAATTGCTCATTTAGGTTTATTATGTTTTTTTGTGAGTCCTATTGTAATGTATGCATCATCTTCACATACTTAAAGGGACATGAAACCCAAAATTTTTCTTTCATGATTCAGATAGAGAATACAATTTTAAACAACTTTCCAATTTACTTCTATTATTTAATTTGCTTCCTTCTCTTGTTGTCATTTGCTGAAAGGTTTATCTAGGCAAGTTCATTAGCAGCAGAGAAACTAGGTTCTAGCTGTTGATTGGTGGCTGCATATATATATTGAATATGATTGGCTCACCCATGTGTTCATTTAGAAACTAGTAGTGCATTGCTGCTCCTTCAACAAATGATACCAAGAGAATGAAACAGATTAGATAATAGAAGTAAATTAGAAAGTTGTTTAAAATTGTATTCTCTATCTGAATCATGAAAGAAAAATGTTGAGTTTCATCATGTACCTTTAAATGTAGAGAACCTCTCTGTGTGAGAGACACTGTTGTCAGCCTTTAGAGAATTACAAGAGGAGTTTCATAGTAGTGGCAAGATTTATTACAAGCACAGAGAGCTTTAGATCGTGGATTCCTAGGCCTAGTTTCCATTGAGGTGGTAAATTGTGGAAATTAAAGTAATTAAAGTCTAGGGAGATTTTTTAAATTAACACCAGTTTCCACACTTTACCATCTCAATGGAAATTAGGCCCTAGTTGTGCACGTGCAGCACTCTGAGATATAAAGGGGTTGTACCTCATTTTAGTAGCTTCCTACTAAGTGCACTCAGATGTGAGAGATTCTATATAAAATTGCTCAGTCATCAGTTTGGGCTGTTACTGCAGTGGAGACTACCACCCTCTCTGTTACTCTGTAGTATCCAGTGTCCTGCAGTATCCTTGTATCCTGCCTTGTATCCAGTGTCCTGCAGTATCCTTGTATCCTGCCTTGTATCCAGTGTCCTGCAGTATCCTTGTATCCTGCCTTGTATCCAGTGTCCTTGTATCCTGCCTTGTATCCAGTGTCCTGCAGTATCCTTGTATCCTGCCTTGTATCCAGTGTCCTGCAGTATCCTTGTATCCTGCCTTGTATCCAGTGTCCTTGTATCCTGCCTTGTATCCAGTGTCCTGCAGTATCCTTGTATCCTGCCTTGTATCCAGTGTCCTTGTATCCTGCCTTGTATCCAGTGTCCTTGTATCCTGCCTTGTATCCAGTGTCCTGCAGTATCCTTGTATCCTGCCTTGTATCCAGTGTCCTTGTATCCAGTGTCCTTGTATCCTGCCTTGTATCCAGTGTCCTTGTATCCTGCCTTGTATCCAGTGTCCTGCAGTATCCTTGTATCCTGCCTTGTATCCAGTGTCCTGCAGTGTCCTTGTATCCTGCCTTGTATCCAGTGTCCTTGTATCCTGCCTTGTATCCAGTGTCCTTGTATCCTGCCTTGTATCCAGTGTCCTGCAGTGTCCTTGTATCCTGCCTTGTATCCAGTGTCCTGCAGTGTCCTTGTATCCTGCCTTGTATCCAGTGTCCTTGTATCCTGCCTTGTATCCAGTGTCCTTGTATCCTGCCTTGTATCCAGTGTCCTTGTATCCTGCCTTGTATCCAGTGTCCTGCAGTGTCCTTGTATCCTGCCTTGTATCCAGTGTCCTGCAGTATCCTTGTATCCTGCCTTGTATCCAGTGTCCTGCAGTATCCTTGTATCCTGCCTTGTATCCAGTGTCCTGCAGTGTCCTTGTATCCTGCCTTGTATCCAGTGTCCTTGTATCCTGCCTTGTATCCAGTGTCCTGCAGTGTCCTTGTATCCAGTGTCCTGCAGTGTCCTTGTATCCTGCCTTGTATCCAGTGTCCTGCAGTGTCCTTGTATCCTGCCTTGTATCCAGTGTCCTTGTATCCTGCCTTGTATCCAGTGTCCTTGTATCCTGCCTTGTATCCAGTGTCCTGCAGTGTCCTTGTATCCTGCCTTGTATCCAGTGTCCTGCAGTGTCCTTGTATCCTGCCTTGTATCCAGTGTCCTGCAGTGTCCTTGTATCCTGCCTTGTATCCAGTGTCCTTGTGTCCTGCCTTGTATCCAGTGTCCTTGTATCCTGCCTTGTATCCAGTGTCCTGCAGTGTCCTTGTATCCTGCCTTGTATCCAGTGTCCTGCAGTATCCTTAATTGTATCATTATATCCTGCCTTGTATCTTGCAAGATATCCTGTGTTGTACTCAGTATCCTACCTGATATCCAGTACCCTACCGTGTAACCTGCATTGTTTCTAGCCAGGTATCAAGTATCCATCCTCAGGCTGACTTTCTTACTGCAGAGCTTGCAATGTGCTCATCTCCTACAATATTTTAACATTAATGAAGTAGTGTTACTTTGCTCCTGCATTGTAGTGCCTCTGGTGGTAACTCTGGTATTGCTGGTAGCTCTTTACATAGCAAGCTAAGGAGGCCTTTACATAGCAAGCTAAGGAGAATAAAAGTCATAGGCCCCTAGTTATCAAGCCGTCAACCTCAAATACGCTGGAATTCCGCAGCGTATTTGTGGCGAGGCTGATTCGCCTAAGTTATCAAGCCCTAGACACCGGCAAAAGTAGAATCTAGTGACGTAAGCTTCGATCCGCTGGACTCAGTCCGACACAGATCGATTCTTACGTCACTCCAGATGTTCCGCACACAAGTTCGGCACTATCTGACTACTTTTGCTAGTTATAAAAAAACTAGCAGGTACGCTCGGCACTTTTCCGGCCCAGCGTACCTGGTTTTCAAACCGCCGCCCTGGAGGCAGCGGATCCCATAGGAATCAATGGGAGTCTGACCATAGCGAAATTTCATGTTCGCTGCTGCCAGACATCCCATTGATTCCTATGGGAGCTGTCTGCACCTAACACCCTAACATGTACCCCGAGTCTAAACACCCCTAATCTGCCCCCCCCCCTACACCGCCGCAACTAAATAAATGTATTACCCCCAATACCGCCGCTCCCGGAGCCCACCGCCACTCTAATAAAATGATTAACCCCTAAACCGCCGCTCCCGGAGCCCGCCGCCACCTACATTATACCTAGTAACCCCTATCCTGCCCCCCCATACCGTTGCCACCTATAATAAAGTTATTAACCCCTATCCTGCCGATCCCGGACCCCGCTGCAACTAAATAAATTGTTTAACCCCTAAACCGCCGCTCCCGGACCCTGCCGCCACCTATATTAAACTTATTAACCCCTAATCTGCCCCCCCTACACCGCCGCCACCTATAATAAATTTATTAACCCCTATCCTGCCCCCCCTACACCGCCGCCACTGTAATAAAATTATTAACCCCTAAACCTAAGTCTAACACTAACCCTAACACCCCCCTAACTTAAATATTAATTAAATAAATCTAAATAATATTTCTCTTATTAACTAAATTAATCCTATTTAAAACTAAATACTTACCTTTAAAATAAACCCTAATATAGCTAAAATATAAATAATAATTATATTGTAGCTATGTTAGGATTTATTTTTATTTTACAGGCAAATTTCAATTTATTTTAACTAGATACAATAGCTATTAAATAGTTATTAACTATTTAATAGCTACCTAGTTAAAATAAAGAGAAATTAACCTGTAAAATAAAAACTAACCTAAGTTACAGTTACACCTAACACTACACTATACTTTAATAAATTAATCCTATTTAAAACTAAATACTTAACTGTAAAATAAACCCTAAAATAGCTACAATGTAATTAATAATTACATTGTAGCTATTTTAGGATTTATATTTATTTTAAAAGGTAACTTTGTATTTATTTTAGCTAGTTAGAATAGTTATTAAATAGTTATTAACTATTTAATAACTACCTAGCTAAAAGAAATACAAAATTACCTGTAAAATAAATCCTAACCTAAGTTACAATTAAACCTAACACTACACTATCATTAAATTAGTTAAATAAATTAGCTACAACTAACTACAATTAAATTCAATAAACTAACTAAAGTACAAAAAATAAAAAAAGCTAAGTTACAAAATAAAGTTACAAACATTTCAAAAATATTACAACAATTTTAAGCTACTTACACCTAATCTAAGCCCCCTAATAAAATAACAAAGCCCCCCCCCCCAAAAAAAAATCCCTACCCTATTCTACATTAAAAAGTTACCAGCTCTATTACCTTACCAGCCCTTAAAAGGGCCTTTTGCGGGGCATGCCCCAAAGAAAACAGCTCTTTTGCCTGTAAAATAAAAATACAACCCCCCCCGAAAATTAAAACCCACCACCCACATACCCCTAATCTAACCCAAACCCCCCTTAAATAAACTTAACACATTATCACAGCTCCCCAACCTGAAAGAGTTGCATCTGAAGTGATCATAGTCCAAGTAAGATGAGCAAAAGAAGCCCCCTGAATAAAGAACTGATGAACCAGTCACCAAGTCAGAGACTGACTTGTACTGTGAACCAGAAAAATCTTTTGAGATAGCCGAGTATGATCCCTGCATCAATGACGAAGCATACAAATCTGAAGAGGTCTCATGTGAAAACAAGCAAATGGAATTGCATCTAAAGGTGCAACCATGAGACCCAGTACTTCCATACAAAAAGAGAACAGAAAAAAAACTTCCTCTGGGAGGCCTTGTTCTGAATCCTATTTGATAACCCTGGGAAACTATATTTAAAACTCAAGGATCTGGAACAGACTGAAACTAAGCCTCCTGAAAAAGACATAATCTGCCCCCTACCAGAGTCACTGGATTGGGGGCCGCACCTTAATGCAGACTTGGAAGTAGGAATGGATTTTTTGGCTTGCTTGGGCCGGTTCCAATTAGAACTAGGCCTCCAGACTGGAAAATAGGTGTTTTGTTTCTGAGAGGAATCAACTTTCTGTCCTTGTTCTGATGAAAGGGATGAAAGCGATTGGAAGCTTTAGATTTCCCCTTGGACTTCTTGTCTTGAGGAAGAAAAGCCCCTTTACCTTCAGGAACAGTAGGAATGATAGAATCTAAATCAGAACCAAACAATTTCTTTCCCTGAAAAGAAAGAGACAGAAGTCTGGATTTAGACACCATATCAGCAGACCAAGACTTAAGCTATAAAGCTCTTCTAGAAAGGACTGTTAAGGACATGCTTTTGACATTAATTTTAATAATATCAAATACATAATCTCAAATAAATTAATTAGTGAACCCAAAAGATCTTCACTACCAGGATCATTATAAAACTGTTCTGGAAGACTAGTTAACCAGCAAGAAGCAGCAGCAGTTACAGCGGCAATAGAGGCCTAAAATAATTCCCTTCCCATCTAAAAGGTCCTTAAAAAAAAGTTCTGTCTTACTAAGGGATAGTAGTACGCTTAGCCAGAATGGAAATGGACCCATCTACCTTTGGGACAGTTTGCCACAATTCAATATTAGGGGCAGGTAAAAGGATAACTTCTTAAATCTAGCAGAAGTATTTAAATAATTACCTAGCTTAGATCATCCCCTAGAAACTATCTCAGAGACATCATCTGTAATAGGAAAAACTACAGGGGTTTTGGCAACAGTTTTAAAAAGTGAATCTAAAAGATTATAAGGCTTACCTTAAAATCCTTAGAGTCTTTAACCCCTAAATTAAGTAAAACCACTTTCAAAAAAGGACAGATATGTTCAATTTAAAAAAAAAAAAAAAAAAAAAAAAAAAAAAGGATGCATCAGGTTCAACATAAGAGGAGGATTCCTCATCATCAGGGTAAACCCCAATCTGAAGAAACAACAGTATTCCTGGCCTCAGACATAGCACTACTAGAAGGTAAATTCTGAACTGACCATATACACTTATTTGAAGGCGGGAGAACTGCCAACACTTCAGAAACTGCAGATTTTATGAGATTGTTCTCAATCAGGAGCCAGATATGTAGAGCTTTTCTGTAAAGGACAGAAGGAGCAGTAATAACAACAGAAGCAGCATTAGGTTGGTCTGAATGCATTAACACGATTAAACATGAGCCACATACATAAACTAGAGGAGCTATTATTTTTTTATATAATAAAAACACTTCTAATATAGGTAGGAAGGTGTTCATGGACTTCTTTAAAAACTGTGATGGCCATCTTGAAAACACTGGCACCATAAAGGCAAATTTATACACTTTCCATATACCATGAACCCCTTTTTTAGGGGGACACACAGGATAAAGAGATGATGATGGTGGAGCCAAGACCCCTCCTGGCCCCCCTGTAGGAATTCCATTACTAAAAGAAGGGCAGAAAAAGTGTGTAGGACTAGTCTCAATCATGGAGGCAGGACACGGGTAAACCCAAAATACAGTTTACAGACAGACAAAAGGTGATAACACAAACGGTGCAGTATGCAAGTATATGCTAGGACAGATGGCAGGCAGACATTAGGTGACAAGAAACACGCAGATCCCAAGAACAGTGATCCATGCATACTGCTTAACCAGGTGTGAGGCTGTCTAAGCAGTCACAGGGGGCAGGATTGGTTCTGAACTGGTTCACAGACACAGCAAGGCCGAGAGACGGAGGGCAGGGCTGGTTGACATCATGCAAAAATAATAATTCTGATTACTGGGCAGGGCTAACATAACAGGTCCAGGCCCAATATTGGCCCTGGCGGTGGCCCACTGGGCAAAAAAAACTGCATACTCACTCTGTAGTAAGTAAAAACTAAAACAGAAAAAAAAAAAAAAAAGTATATGAAGAATAGAGAAGCAGAAGCAAAGTAAGAACATCCTAAATAGATAACATTTTGTACTATGAAACAGAAGGCTGCAGATCCTGGGCATCACCAGCAGATACTGTTTTCTACATTTGAAACATAGTGGGAATCAGCCTTCAGACACATTTAACAGAAATACCAGATCTGACAAGCCTCCTGTAAATGAGGAACATGGCAACCACAGATGTTAGTTTTGGACTTCTGTGAGCCTCATCAGCGTGGTGCAGCCCTATCCCTCTAGGCACATTGGGCAGGGAGTCCACATCTGGTCCCCTCCCCCCATCATCTTTAGCAAGACTTTTCCCAGGGTCATAATATAAATATGCAAAGAAAGAGAAACACTCAACCAGGAACGAACAACAGCTTGGTAGCTTGTTCTTTGATGAGTCACCACTTGGGAGCAGCCTCTTATAGCCCAAAAGTGCCTTTCAGAGAGGAGAATGTTTCTGAAGTATATCAGTCTGATCCTGCCTAAAAAGGATGGTCTAGCACCAAAATACCAGGCACTCCTCTTAAAAAGGAACATGAAAACCTCTGCAGTTATGTCTCTGCCCAGGGTCTTCAGTGGGCCTTGTCAGTGAGATGCAGCCATATCCCTCTTGGCATATTGGGTAGGGGAATTCACTTCTGTTTTTCCCATCAGGCTGAAATGTTAGTCTAGGGTTAGCTGTAGAAATCCTTTGTTCATAGGAAAATTGCCTTGTTGTATTATGGGGCTGCACTGGCCAAAAAGAGGCTGCACCCTGGGTGAGTACCACCCCATAGCAAAGGTATTAAGCATCATCTGTCCCTAGTTTAGTTTCTCTTCTATATTTCAGTCTCCATATTTGTGTCCATGCCCTGACACCGAAGGGGGTCTAACTTTGCAAGTATTAGTAGGTTGAGCCAAGATATAAAAGATTTATTATACAGTCACAGACTATTTATATGTTATATATATCTATATATTTATATAGCATGTAAAATCTTCAGCTGGCAGTAAATATACTTAAATTATTACTTTGGTCATTTTATATATAGCACAGTGCCAGGAGACAGGAAAACTGCAAGAAACAACCCAGAAAAAGCTGAAATGTGCACACTTCAGAGAGTCGATTTAAAGACCAAGTGATGTTGCCTCGATCAAAAGCACTTAGGAAAGACCCTTTCCACACAGCACTCCCTCTAGCAACAGACTTACAAACCTAAAGCGGACAAAATCAACTATTTAGAAGAAAAACCTCTGAAAAAGGATTAAACATTCCATCTCCAAGCAAAGAAAACTCCAATAGGGAAACTGAGAATATTGATCAAAACAGACTAGATCCATATCCCACTTCCTGCAGACAAGCATTGTTTATCAACAATAGTTTGGTTCCGCTGGAGGCAAGCCGGTATTACCGTAAGAAGTACAATATTAGGAAAGGAAAAGAAAATAATAAGTTCAAAGGGCTGCTGGTGCTCTAACCACTACTCCTGAGATTCACTCAATGAGAAACCTACAGATCAAAAATTTCTAACTGAGGGACCATTCCCTAGGTAGATACTGACCATTATAAAATCTCCTTCCAAGGTAATGACCCCAGAAAACACAGACACTGAAGTGGAAAACTGAGGAAAACTCTGCTAAACTCCATAGCACCATGGGTACCACCATGATGATTAAAGTTAGTAATCACTGATGACTGACTAGAAGCAACTGAAAGGAACCAATATAAGAAGAAGCCAGGGTGGAAGAGCTAAGATCATCTCATGCGAACCAACATATATAGGTAGACTCCTGATACAACCAAACTCCAGAACTCTTTGGTAACTCCAAGCTACCTCCCAACTTAACAAGCTGGAGAGTGCGTCCCCTGTGAGACATAAGGAACAGAAGAATGTGTAGGATCGTTATCCTGCTTAAAAATAAAACCATTCCCAATCAGGTGCTGAAGGAATGGAATTTTCTTTTCCGCATTCATCATCCCGTCAAGTCGGACAATATCGACAACACCTATGGAAAAAATGCAGCCCCATACCAGGACAGACCCTCCACCATGTGTCACTGAAGACTGCAAGCACTCATTCTTCCATCTCTCTCCAACTCCTCTTTAATACTCTTTTCCACTGATCTTCATTCCAATCTTTGTATAGGAAGAGGTTAAACCAGGGGTAGGTGTATGTGGGGGCATGGTTTTTAGCCTATTTAAGGTTGATTTTAATTGTATGTATACTAGACATAACTAAGGATGAAAATCCGAAACGTCTATTTTTATGTTGGCTTAAATAAATAATGAACTTTTACTACTAAATTGGTGGTGCTGCTATATCATTTTTTGAAATATTTCGTATCTCAGACCGTGATGCCGGTCTTGAATAGCCTGCACACCTGCAAACTTGCAACCCTGGTATTAGGGGTTACCTTGGTGCTGGTACAAATTGGACTCACCTGTATCTTTTGGCACCTGTTCTGAGCACTAGGTAATATGAAAGAACAATCCAATATGACTGCCATTGAGGCACATACTTTTTGTTATACAGAGACTGAGGCTGCACGCATTACCACTTTAATCTGTGGCTCTAGGGAATTCTTGAAAACTACTGGACCGGAAATGCACAGGGTACCACTTCCGGGATCAGACGGCATGGAATGCGGAATGCCCATGCAGGCTCATGGAGCTAAACATCTGAATCGGGGTCGGGGGACTCCGACCAGGAAGGAGGCAGCGGCACCGGCAGGGCAGTAAGAGACACCCGAAGAGGTTGAAGAAGCAGGAACCGCCAGAGAGGCAGAGGCCGGGGTACATACCGGGTGAAGACCCGCAGCAAGTACGGTCAATAGTACTCAATTTAAGTTCCCGTCCATTAGCACCGGAGGAACAACAAACTCTTTCTAAGGGACTTTCATTTTGTCCGGTGTAACAAAGGGTGAATTCTTTTGAATTAAGGAGAGACTTACAGCGTTTCTATAGATCATTGAAATGCCATTTTTCTAATTTTCTAGGTGTGAATATTGAGGAATCTTTCTGTACTTTAAAAGCACATGATACATTTAAGTTAAAATCACTGGGTTTAAATAGTAAAAGTAATTTTTGTCACAACAGGTGAACCCAGGAGTAAGTACTTTTAGCCAACTGGTGGAACATGATATTAATAATCTATGTAAAAAGATTACCCTAAACATATGCATGTAGCTAATAATTTCAACAGGGACGATAGGGGTAATTTGAAGAATGTTAGGGAGAATAACAACCTTATTTTCAAAGCGACAGACAAGCGTGGAGCCCTTGTAATTCTGGAAAAAGAGTATTATGTTCGGGAGATTGAAGGACAACTTGCTGAAAAAATGTATATCAATTGCTTTCATTCAATCCAATGTTTAAAATGAAAAATGAGCTTGAGGCTTGTGTGGTTAGAGCCCAAAAGATTGGATTGATTGACAGCAAAGCAGCTAGGTTTATCCTAGCGATAGAGGACATTATACCTGTCCTATACACACTCCCCAAAGTCCATAAGGACATGGAAAGGCCTCCTGGCTGCCCTATAGTGGCAGGGGTGGGCTCTATTCTTTCCAAAGCATCTATGTATATTGATAAAATACTCAGACCATTTGTTTGTTCCACTTCTTACATTAAGGATATAGGGGACTTTGTAAACAAAGTTCAGAATGTGATACTGGATAACAACAAGGGCATTTTATATAGCCTGGATGTGACAAGTCTATACACCTCCATTACACATGAGGCAGGTATGGGTGCTGTGAATAGGTGCCTTTTACAAGATATAGATATAAGTGAGAGACAAAGGACATTTGTGTTGGATCTCTTAGGCATTGTCTTAAGATGTAATATTTTTTCTATTCCAGGATCAATTTTATTTGCAATTACAGGGTACGGCTATGGGTTCCAATGTCGCCCCAACCTATGCCAACATTTTTATGAATACATTTGAAGAATATTTTGTTTATGGTCATACACTATTTCTTCTATATGGCACCACCTGGTGGGGATATATAGACGATATTTTTGGCATATGGTTGGGGGACATTGGAACCCTGGAGCATTTTGTAAAGGATTTAAATTGTGCCACACAACATATAAAGTTTAAATTAAATGTAAGTGAGGAAAGGATTGACTTCCTCGATACTACTGTTTACAAAAAAGATGGTGTGTTGGCTGTGGATCTGTTAAAAAAAAGAAACAGACTACAATAATTTATTGCATTTTGAAAGTGCATATCCTTCTGCTCTGGTGAAGAGTTTACCCAAAAGCCAGTTCATGCGAGTGAGACGGATTGTCTCTGATGAGAATCTAATCAAGGATAGGCTGACTGAGATGGGTGAACGCTTCAAACAGAGAGGATACCCTGCAGATTTCATTGAGCAAGAAATGAAGGCCGTATTAGAAATCCCTAGGACTACTTTGCTTAAAGGGCCACTGTAAGTAAATATTTTCTATGCCTGTTACTAACCAACTACCCCAAATACGCTTTTTATCAATAGCATTTCATTAACATATCTCTACCGTATATCAGAAATCTTGTCTGCAAATTTAATTGTTTTCCAAACCCACTCCGTGGGTATCCTTTGCTCTGTACCAATCCGTTTACAATACCTAGGTTTCAAAATGGCGCTTTAAACACAAAGTTATTGGTTTAAGTATTTTGAACACTCAGTGCTGAAAATAGTGGGCAGGATAACGTGACATCATCGGCGAATAAAAGATATAACTTTTAGAACGTTATGAAACTTCATTTTGGAGAAAATATAGGTCAGTAGGTTTTAATTAATGTTTATTAACTTTAATATGTTAGTTGTTTAGCTTAAAAATTATAACAAAGTAATCCTTTAAAGAAAAAACAAAAGTTAAAGACACCCCTAGAATGATTTTTGTGAATAAATATTCCCTTTGGAGTAGCCAAATACAAAAGGTTTTAAGAAAACATTGGCATGTTTTACAAATTTCAAATCCGGATGTAAAGGAATTTGTAAATCCCCCTATGGCTGCATTAAGAAGGGGGGGGGGAATTAAAAGATTTACTAGTAAAGGCAGATGTTGGTCCTAAAAAAAGTGATGAGCCAAAGATTTATTGGGGATAAACATTTGGGATGCTTTCCCTGTCTAGGTTGCCAGAACTGCAATAGCATTATTAAAGACCCAATCTGTACCCATACCCGTACAGGCACAAAATATAGGTTGAGGAATCATTATACCTGCAATACAAATTATATGGTCTATTATCAAGTGTCCTTGTGGGCTGGGGTACGTTGGCGAGATCACCCGTAAGTTCCGCGAGCGTATCAACCAGCATAAAAGCAATATTAGAACAGGAAATTTGGAGGCCCCAGTGTCAAATCATTTTATTGTAGCAGGGCATCAAATAAATCAATTAAGATTTCAGATATTAGAACAGGTTAACATGCCTAGGAGGGGAGGTAATAGAACAAAAATTTTACAGAATAGGGAATTATATTGGATCCATGAGTTAGGGACTATGACCCCCAATGGGATGAATAGGGAAATGGATTGGTGTATATGCCTTTAATAAATTGATAGTGCTATTTGTATATCTGGATTTATTATTTAAACATTTTTAATTACATTACATTAGTGATCCTTAAAAGAAATTGATGGACAAAATCAATTTATGTTCTTTTTCAGTGATATATTTTGTGGCCACTAGTTGGAGCTATCTTTATAATATAATGTGACTTTGTATAGGAAGGGTTTAAGCCAGGGGTAGGTGTATGTGGGAGCGTGGTTTTTAGCCTATTTAAGGTTGATTTTAATTGTGTGTATACTAGACATGACTAAGGATGAAAATCTGAAACGTTGTCTATTTTTATGTTGGCTTAAATAAATAATTAACTTTTACTACTAAATTGGTGGTGCTGCTATATCATTTTTTTTAAATATTAATTCCAATCTTTGTGAGATTTAACATATCTTAGCCTTTTAATCCTGTTCCCCTTCCGAAAAAGTGGTTTCTTGGCTGCTACCCTTACACAAGACCATTCCTGATCAAGTTTCTTCGGACTGTAGAAGGGTCAACTTGGCATCCTAATGAAGCTGCCAAATGCTGAGCCAGGTCCTTGCTGGCAGGGCCGGTGCTAGGATTTTTGGCCACACAGGCAAGGATACATTTTGCCCCCCCCCAATTACATCTTATCCCATTGCTAGTTAAAGGAATATGAAACCCAGTTTTTTTCTATCATGACTCAGATAGCATGACATTTTAAGCAACTTTCTAATTTACTCCTATTATCATTTTTTTCTTTTTCTCTTGGTATCTTTATTTGAAAAGCAGGCCATTTTTGGTTCAGATCAGCACCTGGGTAATGCTTGCTGATTTTTGGCTAAATGTAGTCACCAACCAGCAAGCACTACCCAGGGTGCTGAACCAAAAATGGGCCGGCTCGTAAGATTACAATTCTGCTACTTCAAATAAAGCTACCAAGAGAACAAAGAAAAATTATTATAGGAGTAAATTAGAAAGTTGCTTAAAATTGCTGCTCTAGCTAAATCATGAAAGAAAAAAAATTGGGTTTCATATCCCTTTAAACATTTTTACTTAATACTATAAAGTTATCCATTATAGTTTTAGTCAATCTTTGTGCAGATTTTTCCTTTCTGAAAAATCCATCCTTTCTATACATTAATTTATTTACATTTGTCAACATCTATCCTTATCTGTTGTTGCTGAACATTTTTTTATGCCTTACAGTTTGCATGATTTTCCATAGATATATTGAGCTATGTGTGTAATGTGGCATCCTGGGCTGACTGTTGTGTCACCATGAGCACCAACTGTGCATATTTTCAGCACTGCCCTCAGACCCCAGCTGCGCTGCCCACCATTCCCATTTCCTACCTCACTGTCTTCAGTACTCATCTGCCCATGACCGTCTCTGTCTGGGTGGGCATCATCACTCACCCTATGTGGCTCATTTTCATAGAGTTGAGTGGTGCAGTGCGAGTCTTAGTCATGTGGCGCAAGGCATCCCACACGATTTCACACTCAGGTCTCAGTCAGTAGGCTTAGCCATGCCAGGCAGCGCAAGTGAGCTCCGCCTCCACTGTCACCACATGCCCACATTCCCATAGGCTATAGCAATAGCTGGGCCAGCCCATGATCTAGATCATCTAAGCACTGTTGCAGCGAGCCAGGTGATAAAATTAATACATAACATGATTTTATGTCCCTGTCCCATCACGCTTCAGGGCGGCAGATGATCCACTTCGGCAGTTGGGGGCACCCTAAGGCAGCTGCCTATCTATACTGCCTTACATAAGCGCCGGCCCTGCTTGCTGGACTTCTTTCGGTCTCTCTAGAAGAAACTCTGAGAAACTCCTCACAGATTTTAAACATTTTTATGGCCTTCGTCCTTTTTTTTTTTATTTGTCCTTGACCTCTCCAGATTCTTCAAATGTCTTTATAACAGCTTGAATACCACATCTTGAGTATCCAGTTTTGCTGAATTCCCCTTGAGAGTGGCCTTGATGATGCAAAAACAAAATTTATGCTTACCTGATAAATTTATTTATTTCTTGACACAGTGGGTCCACGGGATTATCAATTACTGTTAGAAATATCACTCCTGGCCAGCAGGAGGAGGCAAAGCTGATAAGTATCAATTCCCTTCCCACAACCCCCAGTTATTCGACTGAAGGAAAAGAAGAGAAAGGAAGTAACACAAAGTGTAAAGGTGCCTGAGGTTTATATATAAAAAAAACTGTCTGAAAATAAGAGCGGGCCATGGACTCACCGTGTCAAGAAATAAATACATTTATCAGGTAAGCATAAATTTTGTTTTTCTTTCTTATGACACGTGAGTTCACGAGATCATCAATTACTGTTGGGAATCAGTAACCAAGCAAGAGGACACAGAGGATTAGTGAGAGGACAAGACAGGTAACCTAAACAGAAGGCACCACTGCTTGAAGAACCTTTCTCCCAAAGGAAGCCTCAGCTGAGGCAAAAGTATCAAATGTATAGAATTTAGAAAAAGTGAGCAAAGAAGACCAAGTCTCAGCCTTACAAATCTGTTCCACAGATTCCTCATTCTTGAAGGCCCAAGAAGATGAAACAGCCCTAGTGGAATGAGCTGTGATTCTCTCAGGAGACTGCTGTCCGGTAGTCTTATATGAATAATACTGCTCAACCAGAAAGAAAGAGAAGTGGCAGTAGCTTTCTGACCTTTACGTCTTCCAGAAAAGTAAACAATGCAGAAGACTGACAAAAGTCCTTCGTAGCCTGCAGATAGAATTTAAGAGCCCGCACAACATCAAGGTTGTGTAACAAACGTTCCTCATGAGAAGAAGTAGGACATAGAGAAGCAATAACAATTTCCTGATTAAAATTCCTGTCCGAAAAAACTTAGGAAGGAAACCTTACTTAGTACGAAACACCACCTTATCATCATGAAAGATAAGATAAGGAAATCACACTGCAGAGCTGAGAGTTCCGATATTCTCTGAGCGGAAGAAATAACAAGAAACAAAACCTTCCAAGATAACACTTATATATCTATGGAAAGCATTGGCTCAAACGGAGCCACTGCAAAACTAAGAACCAGGTTAAGACTCCAAGAAGGAGTAACTGACGTAAACACAGGCCTGATACTGATCAGGGCCTGACAAAAAGATTGCACAACTGGAAGACCGCTAGGTGCTTATGTAGCAAAATAGACAATGCAGCAAACTGCCCCTTCAGGATACTTGCTGACAAAACCGTTCTCCAGACCATCCTGGAGAAAGGACAAAAGTCAAGGAATCCTGACTCTACTCCAAGAATAATCCTTGAATTCACATCCAAAAGATATCTATGCCATATCTTATGAAAATCCTTCTAGAGCCTGAATCATGGTCTCAAATGACTGATTCGAAAAACCACGCACAGACAGAACTATACGTTCAGTCTCCAGTCAGCTTCAGAGAAGCGAGATTTTGGATGAAAAAAGGGACCCTAATCAGAGGAGCCTTCCTTGGTGGACCCTTCAAGGTGGAAGAGACAACAACTCCTCTAGGTCTGCATGCCAGATCCTGCAAAGCCACGTGGGGGCTTTTAGAATCACTGACACTCCCTACTGTGAGATACGAGCAATGACTCGTGGAAGGAGAGCAAACGGATGAAGCAGGTAAGTCAGCCTGAAATCCCAAGGGACCGCCAGAGCATCTATCAGAACGGCCTGAGGAGCCCTTGACCTAGAACCGTGCATTATAAGCTTGGCATTTAGCCGAGATGCCATCAGATCCCCCATCTGAGGGTTAAGCTGGCAACACCTCCGGAATGAGTTCCCACTCCCTCGGATGAATTAACTGTCAGTCCATGAAAGCCATCAATAGTCAGCTTTCGCCCACTGAACAATCCCAGTCACCTCCTACATGGCTAAGGAACTCCGAGTTCCTCCCTGGTGAATAGTGAAATCCATTAAGGAGATATCGTCCGACTGGAACCAAGCCAAGGACGACTGAGACTAATATATCAGAGCATTGTAAATCGCTCTCAACTCCAAAATGTTAGGGAGGAAAGCAGACACTGCGAGTCCATAACCCCTGCGCCTAAACGCAGGTACCAGACTGCTTACCAACTTTGCAGGTTGGCGTCCGTGGTCACATCACCCAGGAATGTCTCCAGAAGCACGCGCCCCGAGACAGATACTCCTGAAAAACCACTACGGGAGGGAGTCTCTTGTCGACTGATCTAGATCTATCCACTGAGACAGATCCAAAAGTTCTCCATTTTATGGAAAATAATAGGGAAATAGGGAGTAAAGTCCATGGGAACCATCATACCAATTCCAATTCCATACATAGAGACACTGAAAAGTGAAGGAAAAATAAATTGCAGCTAGATCCAAACTCCCAACCTTCAGGTTGCAAAATGGCTAAGCTATCTACTGGACCACTAGAGCTTGCTGTTGGCCAGACATAAGACTGCAGAGAGAGCAAAATGAATAAATCCTTGAATATCTGACTTCTGATAGAAATATTTTCCTAGATACAGAATCCATTAAGATCCCAAAATAAAACACCCTTGTAGATGGAACAAGGGAACTTTTCTCCAGACTCATTTCCCATCCATGGGAAAGAAGATTTGACAAGATCTCGTGATAGAGAGTTTGCTCGAAGGAAGGATGACCCCTGAACATATATTGTCCAGAAAAGCACCCTTGCAATACCCTAAGACCTAAATGTCTTTCTAGGATGAAGAAACTCAGAACTTGAGAAGATCCTGAATCATGGGAACAATAAATACACATCCTTCAGGTCTATGATCATTATGAATGGACCCTCTTGGACCAGAGGAGAAAGGATACTCCTTAAAAGTCAGAACCTGAGAAACTTGAGGAGCATAACTAGATCCGTTCCCAGACTGGGACTGGAACTATCACTCCCAAGAGGAAAGTCCTGAACCCAGTTCAAGAAATGTCTCTTATCATACCTGAATTGCAGATACTCTAGAAGGAGAAATCTGCCCCTGGGAGGAAATCTTAGATTGGACTCCAAAAGATATGACTGACCCTGCAGAAAGAGGAAAAGGAAAACTTTCCTTTAGTCTTACTCTCTTGACGAGTGGTAAAAAAAACAAACCTTTTTCACCCGAAAATCAGAGAAGAACTCTGCCAGACAAAGTCCAAACAAGGTCTCATCCTGAAAAGAAAAACGCTGTGGGTCTTGGAGGAAACCTAAAATATTAAACCTGCAGCCTAGGCTGCACCACTAAGCCACAGATAGGCTTCTCAGCTGAACAGATTTCAGCCAAAATGCCCGGCAGGCTAGCACAGCAAGTCTAATAAGACAAGGCATTTCTCTAAAGGAACAATTAAACCTCCAGCTTCTTATCCATAGATCCGAAAAAGAGCAGCTACACTCCATAGGGATCGAAGTTCTCTGAGCCATAGTAGATAAACAAAAACCTATCTACCTAGGGCACCGTGCATATTAATGGATTCAGCGACAGGAAAACCCTTTAAAGAAAAGGAGACAGGGAGAAATGTATCCATAGCTTCTCCTATTCCTGCTAAAATATCCAAAGCATGTCTAGAAACCCTTTCAAATAGGAAGGAACATCAGAGAAAGAATACATTTCACAAACTTTTAAAGGTTGACAAGGACAGGGGTATCAAAGTCGTCCAGGTAGCCAAAACCTCCTTTATCTGTACACAAGGTATGAAAGCATACATCTGAAGGAAAACCCCTTCAGCATCAGATGAAGGAATTATACTGTCCTTTACCCACAGAACTACCGGCAAAATCTCCTTCCCAGCATAGGATAGATAACAACCAGAGTAGTCGAATGAAGGGACAGAGACCTTACTATCTAAACCTTGAAAATGTCCTCTTGCGTTTTCCCTGAAGGAAAAGAAAGGCAGATAAAGCAGCAGATACTGCAAAGGATACCTGAGGCAAATACACTCCTCCAGGAGAATAAGAGGAACCGCAGGGCACTGCATGTGACACCATATAGGCTTGGGATGTTAATGGAGAAAGCTGTGGCATAGCCGAAACAGCATCATCCTGGGAGACATACGACTCAGAGGGCAACAACTTAACTAGACTAAATAGTTCTTACAGGAGAAGACTCCAACAAAGAAGAATATCATTTAAAATATTTAAATTAACATGAAATTCTGATGTGCCTAGAAAAAACAATCTGAATGTGTATAACAATTCTTAACTTAAAGGGGGAGAAAATACATATACAGTGTTCATAAAGAAGAATTAAAAGGACAGTCTACACCAGAATTTTTATTATTTAGAAATATATATAATCCCTTTATTACCCATACCCTAGTTTTGCATAACCAACACAGTTATATAAATACACTTTTTACCTCAGTGATTATCCTGTATCTAAGCCTAAGCACACTGCCCCCTTATTTCAGTTCTTTTGACAGACATCCATTTTAGCCAATCAAAACTGGCTCATTGGAACTTCACATGTGTGAGCACAGTGTTATCTGTATGACACACATGAACTAACACCCTCTACTGGTAAAAAACTGCCAAAATGCCCTGAGAGAAGAGGCGGACTTCAAGAGCTTAGAAATTAGCATATTAACCTCCTAAGTTTAGATTTCAACTAAGAATACCAAGAGAACAAAGCAAAAACAGAATTTATGCTTACCTGATGAATTTCTTTCTCCTACGGTGTGTCCGGTCCACGGCTTCATCCTTACTTGTGGGAATATTCTCTTCCCCTACAGGAAATGGCAAAGGGAGCACACAGCAAAAGCTGTCCATATAGTCCCCCTTCTGGCTCCGCCCCCGTCATTCGACCGACGGTTAGGAGAAAAAGGAGAAACTATAGGGTGCCGTGGTGACTGTAGTGTACAGAAATAAATTTTTTTAAACCTGACTAAAAAGCAAGGGCGGGCCGTGGACCGGACACACCGTAGGAGAAATAAATTTATCAGGTAAGTTCTGTTTTCTCCTACATTGGTGTGTCCGGTCCACGGCTTCATCCTTACTTGTGGGAACCAATACCAAAGCTTTAGGACACGGATGAAGGGAGGGAACAAGTCAGGTTACCTAAACGGAAGGCACCACGGCTTGCAAAACCTTTCTCCCAAAAATAGCCTTCGAAGAAGCATAAGTATTGAATTTGTAAAATTTGGCAAAAGTATGCAGAGAAGACCAAGTCGCTGCCTTACAGATCTGATCAACAGAAGCCTCGTTCTTGAAGGCCCATGTGGAAGCCACAGCTCTAGTAGAGTGAGCTGTAATTCGTTCAGGAGGCTGCCGTCCGGCAGTCTCATAAGCCAATCGGATGATGCTTTTCAGCCAAAAAGAAAGAGAGGTAGCAGTAGCTTTCTGCCCTCTCCTCTTACCAGAATAAACGACAAACAAGGATGAAGTCTGTCTGAAATCCTTTGTTGCTTCTAAATAGAATCTTAAAGCACGGACCACATCTAAGTTGTGTAACAAACGTTCCTTCTTCGAAACTGGATTCGGACACAGAGAAGGAACAACTATTTCCTGGTTAATATTCCTGTTGGAAACCACTTTAGGAAGAAAACCAGGTTTGGTACGCAAAACAACCTTATCTGTATGGAATACCAGATAGGGTGAAGTACACTGCAAAGCAGACAATTCAGAAACTCTTCTAGCAGAAGAAATAGCAAACAAAAACAGAACTTTCCAAGATAGTAACTTAATATCTATGGAATGTAAAGGTTCAAACGGAACCCCTTGAAGAACTGAAAGCACTAAGTTTAGACTCCATGGAGGAGTCATGGGTCTGTAGACAGGCTTGATTCTGACTAAGGCCTGTACATCTGGCACTGCTGCCAGACGTTTGTGCAACAAAACAGACAGAGCAGATATCTGTCCTTTTAGAGAACTTGCTGACAACCCTTTATCCAAACCTTCTTGGTGAAAGGAAAGTATCCTAGGAATTTTAATTTTACTCCAAGAGAATCCCTTGGATTCGCACCAACAGATATATTTTTTCCATATCTTATGGTAAATTTTCCTAGTCACAGGTTTTCTGGCTTGGACCAGAGTATCTATAACTGAATCTGAAAACCCACGCTTAGATAAAATCAAGCGTTCAATTTCCAAGCAGTCAGTTGCAGAGAGACTAGATTTGGATGTTCGAATGGACCTTGTACTAGAAGATCCTGTCTCAAAGGTAGCTTCCATGGTGGAGCCGATGACATATTCACCAGGTCTGCATACCAAGTACTGCGTGGCCACGCAGGAGCTATCAGAATCACAGAGGCCTTCTCCTGTTTGATCCTGGCTACAAGCCTGGGAAGGAGAGGGAACGGTGGAAACACATAAGCTAGGTTGAACGACCAAGGCGCCACCAATGCATCCACTAGTGTCGCTTTGGGATCCCTGGATCTGGATCCGTAGCGAGGAACCTTGGAGTTCTGACGAGGCGCCATCAGATCCATGTCTGGAATGCCCCATAGTTGAGTTAACTGGGCAAAGACCTCCGGGTGGAGTTCCCACTCCCCCGGATGGAAGGTCTGACGACTCAAATAATCCGCCTCCCAGTTGTCTACTCCTGGGATGTGAATTGCAGATAGATGGCAGGAGTGATCCTCCGTCCATTTGATGATCTTGGATACCTCTCTCATCGCCAAGGAACTCTTTGTTCCCCCCTGATAATTGATGTACGCTACAGTCGTCATGTTGTCCGACTGAAATCTTATGAATCTGGCCTTCGCTAGTTGAGGCCAAGCCAGGAGCGCATTGAATATCTCTCTCCGTTCCAAAATCTTTATCGGGAGAAGAGACTCTTCCCGAGACCATAGACCCTGAGCTTTCAGGGAGTCCCAGATCGCGCCCCAGCCTAAGAGACTGGCGTCGGTCGTGACAATGACCCACTCTGGTCTGCGGAAACTCATTCCCTGAGACAGGTGATCTTGAGTCAACCACCAGCGGAGTGAGTCTCTGGTTAACTGGTCAACTTGAATCTGGGGAGACAAGTCTGCATAATCCCCATTCCACTGTTTGAGCATGCACAGTTGTAATGGTCTTAGATGAATTTGAGCAAAAGGAACCACGTCCATTGCTGCAACCATTAATCCTATTACCTCCATGCACTGAGCTATGGAAGGCTGAGGAATAGATTGAAGAGCTTGACAAGCGTTTAGAAGCTTTAACTTTCTGACCTCTGTCAGAAAAATCTTCATTTCTACAGAATCTATTATTGTTCCTAGAAAGGGAACCCTTGTGGACGGGAACAGGGAACTCTTTTCTATGTTCACCTTCCACCCGTGAGACCTGAGAAAAGCTAAAACAATGTCTGTATGAGCCTTTGCTTTGGAAAGGGACGACGCTTGGATTAGAATGTCGTCTAGGTAAGGTGCTACAGAAATGCCCCTCGGTCTTAGAACCGCTAGAAGGGACCCTAGCACCTTTGTGAAAATTCTGGGAGCGGTGGCTAAACCGAATGGAAGAGCCACAAACTGGTAATGTTTGTCCAGAAAGGCGAACCTTAGGAACTGATGGTGATCTTTGTGGATAGGAATATGCAGGTACGTATCCTTTAAGTCCACGGTAGTCATATATTGACCCTCCTGGATTGTTGGTAAGATCGTTCGAATGGTTTCCATTTTGAATGATGGAACTCTGAGGAATTTGTTTAGGATTTTTAAATCCAGAATTGGCCTGAAAATTCCCTCTTCTTTGGGAACTACAAACAGGTTTGAGTAAAAACCCAGACCTTGTTCCGCTGTTGGAACTGGGTGTATCACTCCCATCTTTAATAGGTCTCCTACGCAATGTAAGAATGCCTGTCTCTTTATCTGGTCTGAAGATAAGCGAGACATGTGGAACCTTCCCCTTGGAGGGAGTTCCTTGAACTCCAGAAGATACCCCTGAGAGACTATTTCTAGTGCCCAGGGATCCGGAACATCTCTTGCCCAAGCCTGAGCGAAGAGAGAAAGTCTGCCCCCTACTAGATCCGGTCCCGGATCGAGGGCTACCCCTTCATGCTGTCTTGGTAGCAGCAGCAGGCTTCTTGGCCTGTTTACCTTTGTTCCAGCCTTGTAATGGTTTCCATGCTGGTTTAGGCTGGGAAGTGTTACCCTCTTGTCTAGAGGCTGTAGAATTTGGTGTCGGTCCGTTCCTGAAATTGCGAAAGGAACGAAAATTAGATTTGTTTTTAGCCTTGAAAGGCCTATCCTGTGGGAGGGCATGGCCCTTTCCCCCAGTGATGTCTGAAATAATCTCCTTCAATTCTGGCCCGAAAAAGGGTCTTACCTTTGACCTTTGAAAGGAATATTAAGCAACTTTGTTTTGGACGACACATCCGCCGACCAAGATTTTAGCCAAAGCGCCCTGCGCGCCACTATTGCAAAACCTGAATTTTTCGCCGCTAATTTTGCCAATTGAAAAGCGGCATCCAAAATAAAGGAATTAGCCAACTTTAGTGCGTGAATTCTGTCCATGACTTCATCAGATGGAGTCTCCTTTTGGAGCGAATTTTCTAGTTCCTCAAACCAAAAAGACGCCGCCGTGGTGACAGGAATAATGCACGAAATCGGTTGAAGAAGGAAACCTTGCTGAACAAATATCTTTTCTTTCATGTAATTAGCAAGAGTCCATGAGCTAGTGACGTATGGGATATACATTCCTACCAGGAGGGGAAAAGTTTCCCAAACCTTAAAATGCCTATAAATACACCCCTCACCACACCCACAAATCAGTTTTACAAACTTTGCCTCCTATGGAGGTGGTGAAGTAAGTTTGTGCTAGATTCTACGTTGATATGCGCTCCGCAGCAGGTTGGAGCCCGGTTTTCCTCTCAGCGTGCAGTGAATGTCAGAGGGATGTGAGGAGAGTATTGCCTATTTGAATGCAATGATCTCCTTCTACGGGGTCTATTTCATAGGTTCTCTGTTATCGGTCGTAGAGATTCATCTCTCTTACCTCCCTTTTCAGATCGACGATATACTCTTATATATATACCATTACCTCTGCTGATTTTCGTTTCAGTACTGGTTTGGCTTTCTACAACATGTAGATGAGTGTCCTGGGGTAAGTAAGTAAGCTTATTTTCTGTGACACTCTAAGCTATGGTTAGGCACTTTTTTATAAAGTTCTAAATATATGTATTCAAACATTTATTTGCCTTGACTCAGGATGTTCAACATTCCTTATTTTCAGACAGTCAGTTTCATATTTGGGATAATGCATTTGAATCAATCATTTTTTCTTACCTTAAAAAATTTGACTTTTTCCCTGTGGGCTGTTAGGCTCGCGGGGGCTGAAAATGCTTAATTTTATTGCGTCATTCTTGGCGCAGACTTTTTTGGCGCAAATTTTTTTTTCTGTTTCCGGCGTCATACGTGTCGCCGGAAGTTGCGTCATTTATTAACGTTTTTTTGCGTCAAAAGTGTCGGCGTTCCGGATGTGGCGTCATTTTTGGCGCCAAAAGCATTTAGGCGCCAAATAATGTGGGCGTCTTATTTTGGCGCTAAAAAATATGGGCGTCATTTTTGTCTCCACATTATTTAAGTCTCATTATTTATTGCTTCTGGTTGCTAGAAGCTTGTTCACTGGCATTTTTTTCCCATTCCTGAAACTGTCATTTAAGGAATTTGATCAATTTTGCTTTATATGTTGTTTTTTCTATTACATATTGCAAGATGTTCCACGTTGCAACTGAGTCAGAAGATACTTCAGGAAAATCGCTGCCCGGTGCTGGAGCTACCAAGCTAAGTGTATCTGCTATAAACTTTTGGTATCTGTTTCTCCAGCTGTTGTTTGTATTGAATGTCATGACAAACTTGTTAATGCAGATAAAATTTCCTTTAGTACTGTTACATTACCTGTTGCTGTTCCGTCAACATCTAATTCTCAGAGTGTTCCTGATAACATAAGAGATTTTATTTTTAAATCCATTAAGAAGGCTATGTCTGTTATTTCTCCTTCTAGTATACATAAAAGTCTTTTAAAACTTCTCTTTTTTCAGATGAATTTTTAAATGAACATCATCATTCTGATACTGATAATGGTTCTTCTGGTTCAGAGGTTTCTGTCTCAGAGGTTGATGCTGATAAATCTTCGTATTTGTTCAAGATGGAATTTATTCGTTCTTTACTTAAAGAAGTATTAATTGCATTAGAAATAGAGGATTCTGGTCCTCTTGATACTAAATCTAAACGTTTAAATAAGGTTTTTAAATCTCCTGTAGTTATTCCAGAAGTGTTTTCTCTCCCTGATGCTATTTCTGAAGTAATTTCCAGGGAATGGAATAATTTGGGTAATTCATTTACTCCTTCTAAAACGTTTTAAGCAATTATATCCTGTGCCATCTGACAGATTAGAGTTTTGGGACAAAATCCCTAAGGTTAATGGGGTTGTCTCTACTCCTGCTATATTTTTAGCGGATGTTGCTGCAGCTTCAACTTTTTGGTTAGAAGCTTTAGCGCAACAAGTAACAGATCATAATTCTTATAGCATTATTATTATTCTATAACATGCTAATAATTTTATTTGTGATACCATCTTTGATATCATTAGAGTTGATGTCAGGTATATGTCTCTAGCTATTTTAGCTAGAAGAGCTTTATGGCTTAAAACTTGGAATGCTGATATGTCTTCTAAGTCAACTTTGCTATCCCTTTCTTTCCAGGGTAATAAATTATTCGGTTCTCAGTTGGATTCTATTATCTCAACTGTTACTGGAGGGAAGGTAAGTTTTTTTACCAAAGGATAAAAAATCTAAAGGTAAATTTAGGTCTAATAATCGTTTTCGTTCCTTTCCTCACAACAAGGAACAAAAGCCTGATCCTTCATCCTCAGGAGCGGTATCAGTTTGGAAACCATTTCCAGTTTGGAATATATCCAAGCCTTATAGAAACCCAAAGCCAGCTCCTAAGTACCCATGAAGGTGCGGCCCTCATTCCAGCTCAGCTGGTATGGGGCAGATTACATTTTCTTCAAAGAAATTTGGATCAATTCCGTTCACAATCTCTGGTTTCAGAACATTGTTTCAGAAAGGTACAGAATTGGCTTCAAGTTAAGGCCTCCTGCAAAGAGATTTTTTTCTTTCCCGTGTCCCAGTAAACCCAGCAAAGGCTCAGCATTTCTGAAATGTGTTTCAGATCTAGAGTTGGCTGGAGTAATTATGCCAGTTCCAGTTCTGGAACAGGGGCTGGGGTTTTATTCTATCTCTTCATTGTACCAAAGAAGGTCAATTCCTTCAGACCAGTTCCGGATCTATCAATATTGAATCGTTATGTAAGGATACCAACATTCAAGATGGTAACTGTAGGTCTATCCTGCCTTTTGTTTAGCAAGGGCATTATATGTCTACAATAGATTTACAGGATGCATATCTGCATATTCCGATTCATCCAGATCACTTTTAGTTTCTGAGATTCTCTTTTTAGACAAGCATTACCAGTTTTGTGGCTCTACCGTTTGGCCTAGCATCAGCTCCAAGAATTTTTTCAAAGGTTCTCGGTGCCCTTCTGTCTGTAATCAGAGAACAGGGTATTGGTATTTCCTTATTTGGGACGATATCTTGGTACTTGCTCAGTCTTCACATTTCGCAGAATCTCATACGAATCGACTTGTGTTGTTTCTTCAAGATCATGGTTGGAGGATCAATTTACCAAAAAGTTCATTGATTCCTCAGACAAGGGTAACCTTTTTAGGTTTCCAGATAGATTCAGTGTCTATGACTCTGTCTTTGTCAGACAAGAGAAGTCTAACATTGATATCAGCTTGTCAAAACCTTCAGTCACAATCATTCCCTTTGGTAGCCTTATGCATGGAAATTTTAGGTCTTATGACTGCTGCATCGGACGCGATCTCCTTTGCTCGTTTTCACATGCGACCTCTTCAGCTCTGTATGCTGAACCAATGGTGCAGGGATTACACAAAGATATCTCAATTAATATCTTTAAACCGATTATACGACACTCTCTGACGTGGTGGACAGATCACCATCGTTTAGTTCAGGGGGCTTCTTTGATCTTCCGACCTGGACTATAATCTCAACAGATGCCAGTCTTACAGGTTGGGGAGCTGTGTGGGGGTCTCTGACGGCACAAGGGGTTTGAGAATCTCAGGAGGTGAGATTACCGATCAATATTTTGGAACTCCGTGCAATTTTCAGAGCTCTTCAGTCTTGGCCTCTTCTGAAGAGAGAGTTGTTCATTTGTTTTTTTAGATAGACAATGTCACAACTGTGGCATACATCAATCATCAAGGAGGGACTCACAGTCCTCTGGCTATGAAAGAAGTATCTCGAATTTTGGTTTGGGCGGAATCCAGCTCCTGTCTAATCTCTGCGGTTCATATCCCAGGTATAGACAATTGGGAAGCGGATTATCTCAGTCGCCAAACGTTGCATCCGGGCGAATGGTCTCTTCACCCAGAGGTATTTCTTCAGATTGTTCAAATGTGGGAACTCCCAGAAATAGATCTGATGGCTTCTCATCTAAACAAGAAACTTCCCAGGTATCTGTCCAGATCCCGGGATCCTCAGGCGGAGGCAGTGGATGCATTATCACTTCCTTGGAAGTATCATCCTGCCTATATCTTTCCGCCTCTAGTTCTTCTTCCAAGAGTATTCTCCAAGATTCTGAAGGAATGCTCGTTTGTTCTGCTGGTAGCTCCAGCATGGCCTCACAGGTTTTGGTATGCGGATCTTGTCCGGATGGCCTCTTGCCAGCTGTGGACTCTTCTGTTAAGACCAGACCTTCTGTCGCAAGGTCCTTTCTTCCATCAGGATCTGAAATCCTTAAATTTTAAGGTATGGAGTTTGAACGCTTGATTCTTGGTCAAAGAGGTTTCTCTGACTCTGTGATTAATACTATGTGACAGGCTCGTAAATCTGTATCTAGAGAGATATATTATAGAGTCTGGAAGACTTATATTTCTTGGTGTCTTTCTCATCATTTTTCTTGGCATTCTTTTAGAATACCGATAATTTTACAGTTTCTTCAGGATGGTTTAGATAAAGGTTTGTCCGCAAGTTCCTTGAAAGGACAAATCTCTGCTCTTTCTGTTCTTTTTCACAGAAAGATTGCTAATCTTCCTGATATTCATTGTTTTGTACAAGCTTTGGTTCGTATAAAACCTGTCATTAAGTCAATTTCTCCTCCTTGGAGTTTGAATTTGGTTCTGGGGGCTCTTCAAGCTCCTCCTTTTGAACCCATGCATTCTTTGGTCATTAAATTACTTTCTTGGAAAGTTTTGTTTCTTTTGGCCATCTCTTCTGCCAGAAGAGTCTCTGAATTATCTGCTCTTTCTTGCGAGTCTCCTTTTCTGATTTTTCATCAGGATAAGGCGGTGCTGCAAACTTCTTTTGAATTTTTTACCTAAGGTTGTGAATTCTAACAACATTAGTAGAGAAATTGTGGTTCCTTCATTATGTCCTAATCCTATGAATTCTAAGGAGAAATCATTGCATTCTTTGGATGCTGTTAGAGCTTTGTAATATTATGTTGAAGCTACTAAGTCTTTCCGAAAGATTTCTAGTCTATTTGTCATCTTTTCCGGTTCTAGAAAAGGCCAGAAAGCTTCTGCCATTTCTTTGGCATCTTGGTTGAAATCTTTATTTCATCATGCCTATGTCGAGTCGGGTAAAACTCCGCCTCGAAGGATTACAGCTCATTCTACTAGGTCAGTTTCTACTTCCTGGGCGTTTAGGAATGAAGCATCGGTTGATCAGATTTGCAAAGCAGCAACTTGGTCCTCTTTGCATACTTTTACTAAATTCTACCATTTTGATGTGTTTTCTTCTTCTGAAGCAGTTTTTGGTAGAAAAGTACTTCAGGCAGCGGTTTCAGTTTGAATCTTCTGCTTATGTTTTCATTAAACTTTATTTTGGGTGTGGATTATTTTCAGCAGGAATTGGCTGTCTTTATTTTATCCCTCCCTCTCTAGTGACTCTTGCGTGGAAAGATCCACATCTTGGGTAGTCATTATCCCATACGTCATGAGTCCATGAGGCCCACCCTTTTTTTGTGGTGGTTATGATTTTTTTTGTATAAAGCACAATTATTCCAATTCCTTATTTTTTATGCTTTCGCACTTTTTTCTTATCACCCCACTTCTTGGCTATTCGTTAAACTGATTTGTGGGTGTGGTGAGGGGTGTATTTATAGGCATTTTAAGGTTTGGGAAACTTTGCCCCTCCTGGTAGGAATGTATATCCCATACGTCACTAGCTCATGGACTCTTGCTAATATGAAAGAAATGAATTTATCAGGTAAGTTCTTACATAAATTATGTTTTTAAGCAATCCCTCCAATTTTTTATCCATAGGATCTTTGAAAGCACAACTGTCCTCAATAGGAATAGTTGTGCGCTTGGCTAACGTTGAAACTGCCCCCTCTACCTTAGGGACCGTTTGCCATGTGTCCCTTCTGGGGTCGACAATGGGGAACATTTTCTTAAATATAGGAGGGGGAACAAAAGGTACACCTGGCTTCTCCCACTCCTTAGTCACTATGTCCGCCACCCTCTTGGGTATCGGAAAAGCATCGGCGTGCACTGGGACCTCTAAGAATTTGTCCATTTTGCACAACTTCTCTGGAATCACCAAAGTATCACAATCATCAAGAGTAGCTAGCACCTCCTTAAGCAGGGCGCGGAGATGTTCTAGCTTAAATTTAAATGCCACGATATCAGGTTCTGCCTGCTGAGAAATTTTTCCTGAATCAGAAATTTCTCCCTCAGACAACCCCTCCCTCACTGCCAACTCAGATTGATGTGAGGGTATAACAGATAAATTATCGTCAGCGCCAATTTGCTCATCCTCTGTATTTAAAACTGAGCAATCACGCTTTCTGGGAAATGCTGGCAGTTTGGATAAAAGATTTGCTATAGAATTATCCATCACTGCTGTTAATTGCTGCATAGTAACAAGCATTGGCGCGCTAGATGTACTAGGTATCGCCTGCGCGGGCAAAACTGGTGTTGACACAGAAGGAGAGGATGATGAACTATCCCCACTACCTGCATTTGAAGAATCATCTTGGGCAACCTTATTAAATGTGACAGTACTATTACTTTGTTTGGACGCTATGGCACAATTTGCACATACATTTAAAGGGGGAACCACCTTGGCCTCCATAAACACAGAACATATGCTATCTGAAGGTACAGACATGTTAGGCAGATTTAGGCAGGCTATTAATGCAATAAAAACGATTTTACACAAAAACGTTACTGTCTCTTTAAATAATAAAATGAACACACGTTATTTCTGAATGTTAAAAAAACTATGAAGAAAATATCCGATCTTTATGAGATTTACACCCCAGTGTCTTAATGCTTTGAAAGTATTGCACACCAAATATGAGGTCTCTAAACCCTTAAATAAGCAAACCGGAGCTAATAGTTAAATTAACCGGTTTAAACACACTACAGTCCCTGCCACAGACTTTGCTGCGGCTTTTACCTTCCTTGGGGGTTATTCACCACAGAAATAAGCCTTCCGGAGTCCGTTTCTCAGCCACAGGACCCTCTCACATGAAGCTGCATGCACTGCCTTTGAAAATAACTGCGCAACTGAGGCGCGAAAATGAGGCCTCCTCCCTCTGCATACCAGAGTGAAGGGGCCTTTCTGACTAGATTAGGTGTCTAATCCAAGCCAGGCAAAATTAAAACGTGTATATCTGATCTGCTTTGACTGGCAAAAAGTTTATTCCATGTAGTCAATAACATAGCCCACTGTATTCAATTCTATAATTTGGTGAGCTTGTATCACCTTATAAAAATTATAGGAATACTGTTATTTAAATGAGCATATACATCCTTGGACTATTAGTCCGCTCCTCTGTCCCAATCGTTGTATAATGTATATATATTTTAGATCTAGTAAATTATAGATCTTGAGTTAACGTTATATATTTAAAGATTGGGACCCAGAAGAAATATTATATATTTATGCATTTGCGCAATATAGATCATAATCCAGATAATGTAATTTCCATCTATAAGGGAATTTTTGTAGGTTCATAGTAATCGATCCTTCTAAATGGTAGTGATACTTCATAAAGAAGAACTGTAACTCTGACTATTGGAGAATTACAATATAATCCTAAATTACATATATACTGCATTACCGTTACATGTTCAGGCATGCTGGGTGTGATTTTATAAATATGACAGACAAAAGTGAGGTATAAGTGGACAACATATTTTACTTTTTGTTTGATATCCATATCATAATCTTAAATCATATCAGTATGGCAATATTTGCATAATGGTAAATATAATGCAGGTAAATTTTAAAGGATTGTTAATAATAGTATTTCAATAGTTTTTAAAACTTTTGTATTCTTCTACTCCAGTAAGTACCGTTAGATTGTGAATTGATATAAACCTTTGAAATATAAACCTTATAGGGTATGGTAAACATTTCTTTGAAATGTAAGATCTTCCTTGTTTGGATAAAACTTTGTCCGTATAATGTATAAATTTGTATTTCTAAATCAGCAGTGTTATTACATGGAATTGCTTTTTACACGCTAGCAGCGGAACACTGAGCATGCGCGGCATATCATTTAGTTCCTATAGCCAAACAACACAGTCGGGTTAGTAGGCGTTGTCCCCCGTGTACAACCATTGGATAATAACGGGGCGTTCTTCCTGTAATCGACGTGATTGGCTAACTGGGGCTTTCCAATGAGTATTAAAGTCCGCGCATCCGGTAGCCTCGGGTTTTACCAAATGTCAGTGTAAAATACAGCATTGAGAAAGGCTAGGTCGTAGCCGAAACGCGTTTGCTCCATATACTTTTAATCTTGCCATTTCAGTCACTTCAGCCACCTGATGCCGACGTTTCCTGCTATCGGCCAGGAAACAGAGAAGTGACTGTGGGCTTGTTTTTAGTTTATTCACTGTTTGGTAGTAGGTGTGGTAAACGGTAGGGGTATTTACCCCATGTTTTTTAAATATATTCAAATAAAGTATAGTTTGTTTTAACTAACTCAATACTAATTTAAGTAAGAATGAGTGCTGCAATAGCCCCTATCTTTCCTTTCTTCCTTTTTTGTGTATTAAAATTAAAACGTTCCCAAAAGTGTTTCTAAGTTCATAAAACACTCCAAATGTCATAAGAATATGATATAAGCAAATCGATTTAGCCCACAATAGTGTCAACCAGTATAAAGCCCAGTTTATAAGCCTTTAATCTGTTACTGAGTCTAAGAAAATGGCTTACTGGTCCCTTAAGGGAAAACTGACAGTCTTCTAGCATTACTATGTGTTGTTAGAAAAGAGACTGGTCATACCTGAAGCAGATAAGTCTGCAAACTGTTACCTCCAACTGAAGTTCTCTGGTTTCAACAGTCCTGCGTGGGAACAGCAATGGATTTTAGTTACTGGTGCTAAAATCATACTCCTCTTTTAACAGAACTCTTCATCACTTTCTGTTGTAGAGTAAATAGTACAAACCGGCACTATTTTAAAATAACAAACTCTTGATAGAAGAAATAAAACTACAACTAACACCACATACTCTTTACCATCCCCGTGGAGATGCTACTTGTTCAGAGCAGGCAAAGAGAATGACTGGGGGGCGGAGCCAGAGGGGGGACTATATGGACAGCTTTTGCTGTGTGCTCCCTTTGCCATTTCCTGTAGGGGAAGAGAATATTCCCACAAGTAAGGATGAAGCCGTGGACCGGACACACCAATGTAGGAGAAATTGGTGATAAAAGTAAATTGGAAAATTGTTTAAAATTACATTCTCTATCTGAAGTTTATTTTGTCCCTTTAAGTAATTCTCTTTGACAAACTGTCTCTTTAAGAGAAGGAAAACTCTTATGCTTGAAACTGAACAGAAAGTTCAAAACATATTAACAAAACCTTAACTTAATGTTGCACACTCAGGACACCCTTCAGGACTAAAAACACCCTTGTGATAGAAATCCTTAGAAATGTCAGCCTACTACAGTGGTCTATTCATGCAGACACACTAAACCCTATCAAGACTAGTCTAACTGGCCCTAGTCAGGAAAATCTCCTAAGAAGCTGTAACGCTGACATGCACAAAAGCAAACTGCCACAATACAGGCAGCAAGAACTCCGCTCCGTTCTCAGCCAGAGAACGAGGCAGAGTTACAGAAAATGCACTCGACAGGAGCCTAAAATGGCGGCGCTCCGTTCCTAGATTAAGGAGGTGGAGCCAAGAGAGCGGCATGGAGAAGCGCAGATTGTTCTAACATCGTGCGTCTTCCAGCCGCTACATTGAAAACTTACATGGTGTATACTGAACCACCAATGCCCTTGTAAATGTAATATCCTCACAAATCGGTCTCCTGTTCAAGAGTACCACAATAATGGTACCGCTCTCTCTTTCAAGAAGCGGAGAGAAGCACAACATACTAGCCCCATAGGAAAGACGCTGCCTAAGAAAAGGCGCGCTCCTAATAGCCACCGCTAAAAATCTAAGTAAACAAATTAGCGAAGTGGTATGTAGAAGTTGTCTTAAATAATAATCTGAGTCCCAAATAAAGAGTTAATTCTCTTGAAAAAATAAACCTCTAAGTCTCCATCACATGTACATACTGTGCCTGCCTCTGCCAGAAACATTCTATATAAAGGATCTTTGTGTCCCATATTTAAATGCAGGTTTATTTCGAATTACCCCATCAGTGCCAGCCTCCTGGCCCCAGAAGACAAAAGGCAGGAGCACAGCTCACCCGGCATGAGAGGATGCCACTCCTCACAGAGACCTGTGGGAAAAAAAAGACAGAACATGTTAGGACGCAGTAAGGCCCACCTTACAAGTTCCTAACTGCTTTAAAGCCACCTCTGCCCTACTGAAGAGACCAACGTGGAGTACGGCTAGACCCCATCTTGAGAGGAAAGTTCAGAGTAAACCTACTCTGCTTTCAAAATACTAAACTCTTGATTGAAGAGAAATAATCAGACACCAACAAACTTCACCTCCTCCTTGCACAGCAGGCAAAGAGAATGACTGGGGGTTGTGCGAAGGGAAGTGATACTTATCAGCTTTACTGTGGTGTTCTTTGCCTCCTCCTGCTGGCCAGGAGTGATATTCCCAACAGTAATTGATGATCCCGTGGACTTACCCTGTCATAAGAAAATATGATTGTATGTATGTCAAATTCTGTGATCTTTGGCATTTTGAATGGAATGATGTAATTGAAATGTGGTCTTAATAGCAAGCTTCCAATGAATTAAACTCATACCAAATGTGCATGTAATGCTAAAGCATGTCTTGCACAAATCTTGTGTAATTGACTTTTTTCACAGCAGTCATTTTGACATGAAATAGTAGGACAAATACAGGAGTTAGCGATGACATTAATTAGGGTTCCATTCCATTTAGGTTTACAAAAGCCAGGTTCCTACTATTTCTCACGAGTATGGGGAAGTCGCACAAAATACTTCCCACTTTAGCCTATAGAAGCTGGTTTTTCTGATATTTTTTAATACTGCATACAAATATCCTATACTTTATGGTTGTATTCTAATAAAGATACTGAGAAAAACATTATATATGGTCATTATACCATTGCTAAAAGAACAAATCTAATCATGGCCTAAGACTTTTGCACAGTACTTTATATGCCTATTGTCATTGGCTCACCTAATGTGTTCAGCTGGCTCTCAGTTGTGCATTACTGCTCATTCAAAAAATATACCAATGGAATAAAGCAAATTGGCGTTTTATGGTTTATTTTCTTTTAAATGTATGCTTAATGTGAATCATGAAATAATGTTTTTTTCGTTTTATGTCCCAATAATTGAAACTGTACATAGAATATTGTGGTCATAAAAATGATGGTATGCAGATGAAATGGGTGTAACACTAGAAGTGGGGGGGGGGGGTTCAAGCTCTGTGTTTCTGTTTGGCTCACCACTAAAATATGTCTATCTTTATTGGTAAATGCTACAAAGGTGAGCCAAGACACAAAAGAAAGTATGTTAAAAAGATGCTCTTGTCATTAGATGTAGTCTTTTTTCTTGCTGTGCTTGTATACTGTATCTGAGAAAAAGAGTGAGAAGCACAGAGTTCAAGATTTGAGTAAAAAATAAATGAGTAATCAAGGTATTTCCAATTACAACACAATTGTCACAGGACAATGTTAAATCCCCTAATCTAAAAACACACACACAGGCAGTGGCACTATATAGGCTAGCTCCCAATAAATAGTTTTATTATTCTTGAATTAGAGTATATTTCTTATCTTAAATTGATTGATAAGAATTTCTAATTGGGAGTGGTGCTAGCATCAATTATTATTTTGAAGAGAAGTTAGGAAAGAGTTCCAAAAAAGTGATGCTTAAAGGGACAGTCTAGTCCAAATTAAACTTTCATTATTCATATAGGACATGTAATTTTAATCAACTTTTCAATTTACTTTTATAATCAAATTTGCTTTCTTTCTCTTGGTATTCTTAGTTTAAACTAAACCTAGGTAGGCTCATATGCTAATTTCTAAGCCCTTGAGGGTTGCCTCATCACGTTTTTAAATTGCTTTTCACAACAAGAAACGTGATAGTTCATGTGGGCCATATAGATAACAATGTTCAGGCACAGAAAGTTATTTAAGATTTAGCACAACACAATGCTAAATAAAAGTCAATAGATAATAAATTGTCACAGTCATGTTATCAGGGGGCTGTCAGAAGGTTCTTAGATACAAGGTAATCACGAGGTAAAAAGTATATTAATATAACTGTGTTGGTTATGCAAAACTGGGGAATGGGTAATAAAGGGATTATGTATCTATTAAAACAATACAAATTCTATTGTAGACTGTCCCTTTAAGTAGCTCTCTATGCCCAGACTTATGTAAGGCTGGACTTTTTTTTAAAACATAACTTATTAAAAATCAAAAAATTAGTATTTATATTAAAATAATTGAGTAAACGGCTGTGTATCAAAACTAAAAAAGGTTATCTCTTAGCTATTGTATAAATGGCCTTCAATAGGTGCTTTTGTAATGTCAAGAGATAAACAGTAACAACTGATATTCATATAGCTTGGATGCTGCTTATGTTCAAAAACTGTCGTGATATTGAATCAACCAGGAACACATTTTTAACAACTGAGCACTTTGCACATATTTGCTTATATGTACCAAATATAGCTGTTGATAAACATTAACGTCCTGGTTAATTAATTTTGTCCGTGAACCATTAAGCCAATATCTCAAAAACAAAAATTATGATTTACCAGATAATTTCCTTTCCTTCTGTATGGGAAGAGTCCACAGCTGCATTCCTTACATGTGGGAAATACTGAACCTGACCACTAGGAGGCGGCAAAGACCTCCCCCACTTCCTCATAACCCCAGTCATTTTGCAGAGGGAACAAGGAACAGTTGAAGAAATATCAATAATAAATTGATCAAGAATACATTTTAAATTTAGGGCCGCCCCTCGGAGAACCCGGTCGTGAGCTGTGGACTCTTCCCATACAGAAGGAAAGGAAATTATCTGGTAAGTCATCATTTATGTTTCCTTCTTAATATGGGAAGAGGCCACAGCTGCATTCCTTACTTGTGGGAAACATATACCCAAGCTCTAGAGTACACGGAATGCTAATGAAAGAAAAAAAAAAGAGGCAAACCCTAATCCGAGGGCACCACAGCCTGCAAAACCTCTCCCCCAAAGGCTGCTCCAGCAGAAGCAAAAACATTAAACTTGTAAAATTAAAAACTGATCCGCAGAGGCGGCTTATATCCTGCTGACTCTATGTTAAACGGATGACACTCCTCAGTCAAAAAGATAAGGAAGTTGAAAGGAGAAAAAACAGCGAAAGAATTTTGTCTAAATTGCATCGTGGCCTGAAGACAGAACTTCAAGGCACCAACCACATCCATAAACTTTTCTTTGACGAAGAAGGATTAGGACTTAAGAAAGGAACCACAATCTCTCGATTGATGTTGCGAATTGACACAACCTTAGGAAGAAAACCTAACTTGGTTCATAGAACAGCCTTATCAGCATGGAAAGCCAGATAAGGAGGGACACATTGCAGGGCAGCAATCACAGATACTCTGTGCGCAGAAGCAATAGCCAGTAGAAAAGGAACCTTCCAAGACAACAATTTATTGTCTACTTCATGCATAGGCTCCAACGGAGCCCGATGCAAACTTTAAGAACAAGATTTAAACTTCAAAGAGGAGCATTAGATCTAAACATAGGTCTGATCCTAGCAGAACCTTAACAAAAGACTGCACATCTGGAGGCTCAGCAAACCTCTTGTGCAGTAACACAGACAGGACCGAAATCTTTCCCTTCAGGGGACTTGCAGAAAAGCCCTTCTCCAGTTCATCCTGGAGAACAGAATAAGTAGGTCCTCCACACCTTATGATAGATGCGACGAGCAACCAGCTTACGAGCTCGAATGAGAGTAAAAATGGAGGAGATGATGACATCCCCACTAGATCCGCAAACCATATCCTTCGCGGCCAAGACAGAGCAATCAGTATCACTGATGCCTGCCTGACTCGAGCCACTGCACTAGGAAGTAGTGGTAACAGCAGGAAAGATAAATTAGATTGAACCTCCAAGGCACCGCTAATGCATCTGTTAGCTCCGCCTGAGGATCCCTGTACCTCGACCCATATCTGGGTAGCTTGGTATTAAGATCTTTCTCTTGCAAATCTCTGCAACACCCGGGATGGAGAGACCATTCCCCCGGATGAAAGGATTGTCTGCTGAGGAAATCCGCTTCCTAGTTGTCCACACCCGGAATGTGGATCGCTGACAGCGAACCAATGTGGGTCCCAGCCCGCTCCAGAATCTGAAAAAACTTCCCTCATAGCTAGGGAGTTTCTCATTCCCTCTGATGGTTGATGTAAGCCACCAAGGTTATATTTTCTGATTGGAATCCGATAAACTGGGACAAACCCAGCAGAGGCCAAGCCTTCAGAGCATTGTATATTGCCTGAAGATCCAAAATGAGATCGGGAGGGAGCTTTCCTCCTGAGTCCAAAGGCCCTGTGCCTTCCTGGCACCCCAAACAGCTCCCCATCCTGACAGACTCGCAACCGTAGTCACAATCACCCAGGATGGTCTTAAGACGGACGTCCCACGGGACAAGTGATCCAGACAAAAACACCAAGGGAGTGATTCTCTCGATCGGATGTCCAGAGAAGTCTGTTGAGACAGATCCGAATGATCGCTGTTTGCTGGTCCAGGAATGCAAACCTTAGGAACTGGAAGTGGTCCTTGAGGATTGGTACGTGAAGGGAGCATCCTTCAGATGTATCGTGGTCATGAACTCCCTTTCTCGAATGAGGGGAAGAATAGACCTTATTGTCTATCTTGAAACAAGGAAGACATTTAAAAACTTGTTAAAGCACTTTAGGTCCAGAATCGGACGGAAAGTTCCTCCTTCGGGACCACGAAAAGGTTTTAATAGTATGCCAAACCTCTCACTGCGATAGGCACCGGGACAATAACTCCTAAGAAGACAGATCCTGTACGCACCCCAGAACGGCTTTCCTCCTTTCTGGTCAGGAAGACAGGAAAGAGAGGATGATCTGCCCTTGGATGCCTGAGACTTGAAACCTATCTTGTAACCCCGAGCTATGCCCTCCAGGACCCATGGATCCTGCACGTCCCTGAGCACAAGCGACTTAAAGCGCGACAGACTGCTCCCTACACGATCCAGAAGAGGACCGGAGACCGCCCATTCATGCCGACTTAGACTCAGTGGGCTTCTTGCTCTGCTTGAATTTATTCCAGGACTAAGCCGGCTTTTAAGAGCTCTTGTTTTCCTCTGGCCTAGCGGAGGACTGCTGTCATGGGCTTTATCAGAACGAAAGGAACGAAAATTGTCCCCTAGACTAGTTCATATTCTCATGCAGTTGGAGGGCACCCTTGCCCCCTGTGACCGTGGAGATAATAGAGTCCAGGCCTGGACCAAACAAAATCATTCCCTTAAAGTGGAGGGAAAGAAGTCTAGACTTAGAAGTCATATCCGCAGACCAGGACTTCAGCCATAGCTCGCTGGGCCTGAACAGAAAAAGCTGAAGCCATAGCATTCAGGCAAATAATCTGCTAATTAGCATCACCGATAAAAGAATTAGCAAACCTCAAGGCCTTAATTCTTTCCTGAATAACGTCGAGGGGACCCTCCCCCTCAATCAAATCCCGTAAGGAGTTGCACCAGTGGGTAGCAGCTCCAGCAACCGCGGCAACAGCTGCCGCCACCGGTTGAAACAAATATCCCCTATGTTGAAACATCTTTTATCCATGGGATCTTTAAACGAAGAGCTATCCTCAAGCAGGATAGTAGTACATTAGGAAGAGTGAAGATAGCGCCAACCCTTTTTAGGGACGGAACCTTACAACTCCATTGAGAGTCCAGGACCGGGAACAAATTGTTAAAAGGGAGAAGGGAAAAAGGGATCCAATCCTGTCCCAATACTTCTCAATATGTTTGCCATCTAACAGGAGCAGGGAAGGATAAGGTACCACCCTGTCCTCAAACACTATCCAATTTAGGAATCAAAGGTTCATCAGGCAACATGGCCTCTGGAACCTTCGGAATTCGCTAAAAACTTCCCTTAGAAGAAAGCGCAAATTCCTAAAACTAAAGTCCGGTTCCTCCGCAGCCAGAGGTTTAGAGGCAGCAGACTCCGACCCAGAATGTTCATACTCTGAAGTCTTAGAAAGGACTTCATCCTCGGATAACCCTATCAGTTAAATCCAATAAATTATCTGATGCACTCTAGGAGGAAGTGCAATATATAACCTTTCACTTGCGCTTAGCAGGGTGAGGTAAAGCATTAAGGCCGCAGACACCGCCGTCTGAACTTCGCAGTAACGTCTGGTGAAAAAAAGGCCCCCTCCAGATGGAGGATCAGCAATGCTACAGGAAACTGCATGTGTAGAGGGATAAGAATGTAGGGTATGCACCTCACTGGACGACAGCTCCTAAGAGGTGGATGGCTCAGTGGTATCAAACATGTTTGATATCACATTATCAAGGCATAAATGGAACATAATTGAGAGGGCAGATCTAAGGCCTCCTCACAATATAAACAGGAATTACTCTTTAAGAATGGAGGGGGTACCCTCTAAAGTAATAGAATCCTCCATCGCTAGTGCAATAACCAGAGAACTATAGAAATAAAAACAATCTTATTTTATTCAAAAAAACAGCACCTTTATACCCTAATGGCTGTAGCACTCACCACCTCCAATGACCCAGACAATACAGAGATTTATGACTCCTCTCTGATAGACACCCAGTCAGGAAAAAAGGGAATAAATCACATGGTGGACAATGCAGGACCGTCCCTGCTATAAGAAAAAGCACGCCAAGCTTGTAAGCTGCACAGCTCTCAAAGTGAAACCTGCATATTACATAACAGCCTATGAGCTAATAAAGCAGCATAAAATCAAATAAACATATAAGATTATTCCCCACTGTTCCATAATCCCCCTCAGGAGATATTAACCCTTGATTCTATACTGATAAAAGGAGCCACACTGTGACCCTGTCTTCTTGCATTATCTTACATGTATAAAATTTTAAACAATCTTACTAAAATCTATGCCGTGGAACAGTAACACGGTCCTTCAAGTGTGACAGATTGTAGCAGCACTTCTGATATGGACTTGAGTGAAGAAAGTAGGCAGAGAAACTAGTCAACGTTGATTGCTTATGGAGCTGTTAATATGAGTCTGGATGGTTTCGCAGAAAGACTTTCCCTGTATCTTCTTTCATCCATGCTCTCACTGAGAGAGTGACAGGACTAACTTAAAACTCCAGTCCCATCTTGAAGAGTACTACCCTCCATAAGACTACTCCTAAATCTTCTAACACTTCTCTGCCAACCTCCTGTGACAAAAGGCAAAGAATGACTGGGGTTATGAGGAAGTGGGGGAGGTATTTAAGCCTTTGGTTGGGGTGTCTTTGCCTCCTCCTGGTGGCCAGGTTCAGTATTTCCCACAAGTAAGGAATGGAGCTGTGGACTCTTCCTATATTAAGAAGGAAATATATGTGCATCGCACACACAGACAACTTTATTCACCAGCATAGACTCAAACTGGTAGTAGTGACCTTTACACAAAATCGTTTGGATGAGAGGAATATCCGGACATATAAGCACTATATTCAGTAGGGGTACATACCAGTGGAGACATAAGCGGCTATTTCCGTAAATTCATATAATTGTGTGAATGCAAACAATAAACTGTGTATGTGCTTCATAGAAAAAAGGATCACTAATCGCAAATGAGCTCAAAATAAATATTGATACATAGTTGCTATTAAACGGATGTGTGGCAAATCAGCCGACATTGATACTAGGTGGCTATTATATGCACTATGTCTTGGTAACCAGTTACATTTTCGGTGCACACTCCATAGCAGCATTATCCAAACAATCCAATATTAATTGTGTATAGGTGCGTTATAGAAAACAAGGTTGTTAAATGAAAGCGTGTTAAAAAATTGATTATAGGACTTCCGGGGGGAGGAGACTGTGTGCAGGACGTGTTGTGAGCACCTCTCTCTAAAACTCCTACTATAGCCATTGGCGGCTAAAATTCGCGCTGACCTTCGTTCCAAGGCGGTGGCTAAAACTATCCAAGGGATACCGGACCCCGGCTCCATAGCGGTGCAGCTTCAACGCACCGTGCTTGGCCATTTTAAACTTTGACTCCCTGTAAATTTCACACTAGGACTGCGAACTGCAAACGCATTCCCCCACCCCTCCCACCGGTGCTGCGAGAGGAGGTGGAAGGGGCACTGGATATTAAAGCCCAAGCTCAAGATTAGGCGGAAAGTCAAGAACGGGTACCTCTTCTCTGACCCCTGACTTAGCTCCGGCTGCAAGAAAATCACCTGGTCCCCCTCAACTTACCCCGCTCCTACCTGCTTCCCGGGGGTACTGGCGCGGTGGAACCTGTCAGCTGTCTACTGGCCTCCAACGGGAGGCGCACACAGGGATTGCTGAGACGCCGGCTGGTGACGTCGGATGACTGACGCTGCGCTACCCACTGACACGGAACGGGAGTGACTGCCGAGCTGCTTGCTCCACACACCGCTGCTGCTCGTGGAATCTCGGCAGCCCCCGTCAGTAAACCGTTGTCTGGTGGGCTCTGGAGGTTGTCGCAGCCTACGCTCCGGTTTTTTTTCCTGAGAGGGGCCAAATCTGCATTACCCGGGGGAAGCTGAAGGCCAGGGCTCTGGGATCTGCTGTTGCCATTTCACCACGGTGTATGGTATAAGGTACTTTTTATTCCGTTGAGATACAAGCTACTTGGATACCAGAGAGTTAGTGTGAACCAACACAAATACCTGAAAAGCTGCGTTCAATTTGACTTTTCTCTCTAGACCTTGGAACAAAAGTAGCATTAAAGAGGCTCATAAAGCTCGCTCCCCCTGGTCTGGGGGCCCTTTTTTTTCCTTGCCTATCTCCTCAACATTTCACACATAAGGATTAATTGGACATAGGAGGAACTGTGTACTTATTACAAACCCGCATGAGCCACCAACCCTCCTACCTGTCTCTATCAGATTCTTTTCATGACCTAAATGGAAAGCGAGGGGAGCAGGGAGGAAAGAGGAGGGTTTTGCAGCGTCGGAGAAAAACTATCCTATATACTTTAGCTAACTAATGTTTGGTTTTGTATTTTCTTTTTGATGCTGCAGCCATAACATAATTCACAGGGCCATGGGGAAGCAGTTATAGTGGTATAGCTTGCCTTTAAAAATTGAAAGTGAAAGGGCCTCTGAAACCATTATTTGTCTGTGGTTAAAAGCCTCTAAACCCCTGTTATTAAGGCCTGGTTAGATAAACATGCACAACTGAAAAACAGAATTTATGTTTACCTGATAAATTACTTTCTCCAACGGTGTGTCCGGTCCACGGCGTCATCCTTACTTGTGGGATATTCTCTTCCCCAACAGGAAATGGCAAAGAGCCCAGCAAAGCTGGTCACATGATCCCTCCTAGGCTCCGCCTTCCCCAGTCATTCGACCGACGTAAAGGAGGAATAGTTGCATAGGAGAAATCATATGATACCGTGGTGACTGTAGTTAAAGAAAATAAATTATCAGACCTGATTAAAAAAACCAGGGCGGGCCGTGGACCGGACACACCGTTGGAGAAAGTAATTTATCAGGTAAACATAAATTCTGTTTTCTCCAACATAGGTGTGTCCGGTCCACGGCGTCATCCTTACTTGTGGGAACCAATACCAAAGCTTTAGGACACGGATGAAGGGAGGGAGCAAATCAGGTCACCTAGATGGAAGGCACCACGGCTTGCAAAACCTTTCTCCCAAAAATAGCCTCAGAAGAAGCAAAAGTATCAAATTTGTAAAATTTAGTAAAAGTGTGCAGTGAAGACCAAGTCGCTGTCTTACATATCTGATCAACAGAAGCCTCGTTCTTGAAGGCCCATGTGGAAGCCACAGCCCTAGTGGAATGAGCTGTGATTCTTTCAGGAGGCTGCCGTCCGGCAGTCTCATAAGCCAATCTGATGATGCTTTTAATCCAAAAAGAGAGAGAGGTAGAAGTTGCTTTTTGACCTCTCCTTTTACCAGAATAAACAACAAACAAAGAAGATGTTTGTCTAAAATCCTTTGTAGCATCTAAATAGAATTTTAGAGCACGAACTACATCCAAATTGTGCAACAAACGTTCCTTCTTTGAAATTGGATTCGGACACAAAGAAGGCACGACTATCTCCTGGTTAATGTTTTTGTTAGAAACAACTTTCGGAAGAAAACCAGGTTTAGTACGTAAAACCACCTTATCTGCATGGAACACCAGATAAGGAGGAGAACACTGCAGAGCAGATAATTCTGAAACTCTTCTAGCAGAAGAAATTGCAACCAAAAACAAAACTTTCCAAGATAATAACTTAATATCAACGGAATGTAAGGGTTCAAACGGAACCCCCTGAAGAACTGAAAGAACTAAATTGAGACTCCAAGGAGGAGTCAAAGGTTTGTAAACAGGCTTGATTCTAACCAGAGCCTGAACAAAGGCTTGAACATCTGGCACAGCTGCCAGCTTTTTGTGAAGTAACACAGACAAGGCAGAAATCTGTCCCTTCAAAGAACTTGCAGATAATCCTTTCTCCAAACCTTCTTGAAGAAAGGATAGAATCTTAGGAATTTTTACCTTGTCCCAAGGGAATCCTTTAGATTCACACCAACAGATATATTTTTTCCATATTTTGTGGTAGATTTTTCTAGTTACAGGCTTTCTGGCCTGAACAAGAGTATCAATGACAGAATCTGAGAACCCTCGCTTTGATAAGATCAAGCGTTCAATCTCCAAGCAGTCAGTTGGAGTGAGACCAGATTCGGATGTTCGAACGGACCTTGAACAAGAAGGTCTCGTCTCAAAGGTAGCTTCCATGGTGGAGCCGATGACATATTCACCAGGTCTGCATACCAAGTCCTGCGTGGCCACGCAGGAGCTATCAAGATCACCGATGCCCTCTCCTGATTGATCCTGGCTACCAGCCTGGGGATGAGAGGAAACGGCGGGAATACATAAGCTAGATTGAAGGTCCAAGGTGCTACTAGTGCATCTACTAGAGTCGCCTTGGGATCCCTGGATCTGGACCCGTAGCAAGGAACCTTGAAGTTCTGACGAGAGGCCATCAGATCCATGTCTGGAATGCCCCACAATTGAGTAATTTGGGCAAAGATTTCCGGATGGAGTTCCCACTCCCCCGGATGAAATGTCTGACGACTCAGAAAATCCGCTTCCCAATTTTCCACTCCTGGGATGTGGATTGGAGACAAGTGGCAGGAGTGAGTCTCCGCCCATTGAATGATTTTGGTCACTTCTTCCATCGCCAGGGAACTCCTTGTTCCCCCCTGATGGTTGATGTACGCAACAGTCGTCATGTTGTCTGAATGAAACCGTATGAACTTGGCCTTTGCGAGCTGAGGCCAAGCCTTGAGAGCATTGAATATCGCTCTCAGTTCCAGAATATTTATCGGGAGAAGAGATTCTTCCCGAGACCAAAGACCCTGAGCTTTCAGGGGTCCCCAGACCGCGCCCCAGCCCACCAGACTGGCGTCGGTCGTGACAATGACCCACTCTGGTCTGCGGAAGCTCATCCCCTGTGACAGGTTGTCCAGGGACAGCCACCAACGGAGTGAATCTCTGGTCCTCTGATCTACTTGTATCGTCGGAGACAAGTCTGTATAGTCCCCATTCCACTGACTGAGCATGCACAGTTGTAATGGTCTTAGATGAATTCGCGCAAAAGGAACTATGTCCATTGCCGCTACCATCAAACCTATTACTTCCATGCACTGCGCTATGGAAGGAAGAGGAACAGAATGAAGTATTTGACAAGAGTTTAGAAGTTTTGATTTTCTGGCCTCTGTCAGAAAAATCCTCATTTCTAAGGAGTCTATTATTGTTCCCAAGAAGGGAACCCTTGTTGACGGAGATAGCGAACTTTTTTCTACGTTCACTTTCCACCCGTGAGATCTGAGAAAGGCCAGGACAATGTCCGAGTGAGCCTTTGCTTGTGGAAGGGACGACGCTTGAATCAGAATGTCGTCCAAGTAAGGTACTACTGCAATGCCCCTTGGTCTTAGCGCCGCTAGAAGGGACCCTAGTACCTTTGTGAAAATTCTTGGAGCAGTGGCTAATCCGAACGGAAGTGCCACAAACTGGTAATGCTTGTCCAGGAATGCGAACCTTAGGAACCGATGATGATCCTTGTGGATAGGAATATGTAGATACGCATCCTTTAAATCCACCGTGGTCATGAATTGACCTTCCTGGATGGAAGGAAGAATTGTTCGAATGGTTTCCATTTTGAACGATGGAACCTTGAGAAACTTGTTTAGGATCTTGAGATCTAAGATTGGTCTGAATGTTCCCTCTTTTTTGGGAACTACGAACAGATTGGAGTAGAACCCCATCCCTTGTTCTCCTAATGGAACAGGATGAATCACTCCCATTTTTAACAGGTCTTCTACACAATGTAAGAATGCCTGTTTTTTTATGTGGTCTGAAGACAATTGAGACCTGTGGAACCTCCCCCTTGGGGGAAGCCCCTTGAATTCCAGAAGATAACCTTGGGAGACTATTTCTAGTGCCCAAGGATCCAGAACATCTCTTGCCCAAGCCTGAGCGAAGAGAGAGAGTCTGCCCCCCACCAGATCCGGTCCCGGATCGGGGGCCAACATCTCATGCTGTCTTGGTAGCAGTGGCAGGTTTCTTGGCCTGCTTTCCTTTGTTCCAGCCTTGCATTGGCCTCCAGGCTGGCTTGGCTTGAGAAGTATTACCCTCTTGCTTAGAGGACGTAGCACTTGGGGCTGGTCCGTTTCTGCGAAAGGGACGAAAATTAGGTTTATTTTTGGCTTTGAAAGACCTATCCTGAGGAAGGGCGTGGCCCTTGCCCCCAGTGATATCAGAGATAATCTCTTTCAAGTCAGGGCCAAACAGCGTTTTCCCCTTGAAAGGAATGTTAAGCAATTTGTTCTTGGAAGACGCATCCGCTGACCAAGATTTTAGCCAAAGCGCTCTGCGCGCCACAATAGCAAAACCAGAATTTTTCGCCGCTAACCTAGCCAATTGCAAAGTGGCGTCTAGGGTGAAAGAATTAGCCAATTTGAGAGCATGAATTCTGTCCATAATCTCATCATAAGAAGAAGAATTATTATTGAGCGCCTTTTCTAGTTCATCGAACCAGAAACACGCTGCTGTAGTGACAGGAACAATGCATGAAATTGGTTGTAGAAGGTAACCTTGCTGAACAAACATCTTTTTAAGCAAACCTTCTAATTTTTTATCCATAGGATCTTTGAAAGCACAACTATCTTCTATGGGTATAGTGGTGCGTTTGTTTAGAGTAGAAACCGCCCCCTCGACCTTGGGGACTGTCTGCCATAAGTCCTTTCTGGGGTCGACCATAGGAAACAATTTTTTAAATATGGGGGGAGGGACGAAAGGAATACCGGGCCTTTCCCATTCTTTATTTACAATGTCCGCCACCCGCTTGGGTATAGGAAAAGCTTCGGGGGGCCCCGGGACCTCTAGGAACTTGTCCATTTTACATAATTTCTCTGGAATGACCAAATTCTCACAATCATCCAGAGTAGATAACACCTCCTTAAGCAGAGCGCGGAGATGTTCCAATTTAAATTTAAATGTAATCACATCAGGTTCAGCTTGTAGAGAAATTTTCCCTGAATCTGAAATTTCTCCCTCAGACAAAACCTCCCTGGCCCCCTCAGACTGGTGTAGGGGCACTTCAGAACCAATATCATCAGCGTCCTCATGCTCTTCAGTATTTTCTAAAACAGAGCAGTCGCGCTTTCGCTGATAAGTGGGCATTTTGGCTAAAATGTTTTTGATAGAATTATCCATTACAGCCGTTAATTGTTGCATAGTAAGGAGTATTGGCGCACTAGATGTACTAGGGGCCTCCTGTGTGGGCAAGACTGGTGTAGACGAAGGAGGGGATGATGCAGTACCATGCTTACTCCCCTCACTTGAGGAATCATCTTGGGCATCATTTTCTCTAAATTTTGTGTCACATAAATCACATCTATTTAAATGAGAAGGAACCTTGGCTTCCCCACATACAGAACACAGTCTATCTGGTAGTTCAGACATGTTAAACAGGCATAAACTTGATAACAAAGTACAAAAAACGTTTTAAAATAAAACCGTTACTGTCACTTTAAATTTTAAACTGAACACACTTTATTACTGCAAATGTGAAAAAGTATGAAGGAATTGTTTAAAATGCACCAAAATTTCACCACAGTGTCTTAAAGCCTTAAGAGTATTGCACACCAAATTTGGAAACTTTAACCCTTAAAATAACGGAACCGGAGCCGTTTTTATAATTAACCCCTTTACAGTCCCTGGTATCTGCTTTGCTGAGACCCAACCAAGCCCAAAGGGGAATACGATACCAAATGACGCCTTCAGAAAGTCTTTTCTATGTATCAGAGCTCCTCACACATGCATCTGCATGTCATGCTTCCCAAAAACAAGTGCGCAATAGAGGCGCGAAAATGAGACTCTGCCTATGATTAGGGAAAGCCCCTAGAGAATAAGGTGTCCAATACAGTGCCTGCCGGTTATTTTACATAGTTCCCAAGATATAAGAAATAATTCCTCAAGGCTATGGGTTATAAAATATGCTTATATATAAATCGTTTTAGCCCAAAAAATGTCTACAGTCTTAAAAGCCCTTGTGAAGCCCTTTTTTTCTTTATGTAATAAAAATGGCTTACCGGATCCCATAGGGAAAATGACAGCTTCCAGCATTACATCGTCTTGTTAGAAATGTGTCATACCTCAAGCAGCAAAAGTCTGCTCACTGTTTCCCCCAACTGAAGTTAATTCCTCTCAACAGTCCTGTGTGGAAACAGCCATCGATTTTAGTAACGGTTGCTAAAATCATTTTCCTCTTACAAACAGAAATCTTCATCTCTTTTCTGTTTCAGAGTAAATAGTACATACCAGCACTATTTTAAAATAACAAACTCTTGATTGAATAATAAAAACTACAGTTAAACACCAAAAAACTCTAAGCCATCTCCGTGGAGATGTTGCCTGTACAACGGCAAAGAGAATGACTGGGGAAGGCGGAGCCTAGGAGGGATCATGTGACCAGCTTTGCTGGGCTCTTTGCCATTTCCTGTTGGGGAAGAGAATATCCCACAAGTAAGGATGACGCCGTGGACCGGACACACCTATGTTGGAGAAATTCTTATTGTTTCTTAGAATATCAGCAAAAAGTATAATTGAGTGATTGGCTGCTTAACAGGATAAAGTCTCTGTTGTTTCTAATTTTTTCTTTGAACAGGCAGTCCTCTTAGAACACTGTTTTATCCTTAAAAATTGTTTAAAGAAAAACGTTATTTGCCTTTTATGCTATCTTATTGCTGTACGTAAATTTTATATACATAGTTGGTTAAAATACAAGACATTTACTATAGTGAACGTGCTCCCCTGGGTTCAGGGAGGGGGAACAGAGATGGAGAAGGGAAGAGGGAATTGAAGTATTGGAGTAATATATTCTAGCAACATTAATATACTACCACCCCGTTTCCCCCCCTGTGTTCTTGGCTGTTAAAGGCACGTTATACTAACCATAAGGGAATAATAAACTGTATTGTATTTCCCTTTCTTTGTTCATGAAAAAGGGATAGAAATAGGAAAGCTGACATATATATATATACTACTATAAAAATTTAAATCTAAGCTTCATTGCTAGAAATTGAAAAACTGCTTTTTTCTCTTCCTCTCCATCTCCTTTTCTTTTGTTTTTTCCTTTCTTTAGAAAATATTAATGGTCTGATCCGCTGTTGTAGTCACAGAGGTATTAGTAAACAGAAAAATACCGCTTCACTGAATACCTCCAACTAAGGTTGGGAAAGGAATATCCCTGTGACTATAACAATTGTTTTCAGAATATTAGGCTAAACTCTTTAGCGAATTCTAAGCCTAAAAATGCAGTTATCTCTGTACACTTTTTTATCATTATAACAACCAAGTTGTTGTTGTATACAAATACCTCATTCTAACCTACACATATTTGATTGGCCTTAGCTGCAAATCAGTAAAGAAGAGAGGTTCAACTTAAAGATCTAGGGATTCCATAATCGAGGTAGTTTAAAAGAATTAAGGAGAAAAGGAAAAAAAAAAAGGGAAAACACCCCTTCACCTGCCCTTCTTTATATGGAACCTTTTTCTAAAGATCCTAGAAAAAAGTCATTCTATAAAAACCAGCCCAAACTTAAGATCCAATTCAGGAACTTTTGTGTCCCGTTTGGAGCTAACAAGTAGGTAACTATTAAAAGTTTTCTAAAAACCTTTATCAGTCAGCTTGGAGTAGGCAATACTAGGCTGTCTGGACTCAACCTTGCCATTGCTTGGGAAAACAGCTGTATTATCACAAATAACTCACGTCCCTGGTAAATCACTGCCCTAGTCTTGGGTCTCCCCTTCCTCCCCCCCCTTTTTTTTTTTTTTCTCTTCCTCCTTCCCTCACACAATCACAGTTGGCACTCACACAAATTGTCCCTTCACGGTCACAGGTAAATAATATAGTTTTTCACTTCCCTTAATCCACTACACTTTCCTTCCCACTTTCACATTAAATATTTTATAATTAATCACCTCACCTCACAGTCACACTACACTTTTTTTCACACTAATATAATCACGCCATACACTCTGATCTTTAGGTCCATAACTCACAAATCTCACGCAATTTGCTATTCACTCTCCCCACCTAGCTCCCCTCTGTCCTATGGACAGATTTTTAAATACTTCCCTTAAAAATACTTCTCCAAGCATGGCAGGCAGATACAAGGATAAAAAAACTAAAGGAGCCCCTGAAAACATAATAGATATCACTACAACTACTACTAACCCTGCTATAGAGGCCCTTAATGCTCAAAATTTGGTTTCCAACATACTCGAAGCCTTGACTCCTAAATTTGAAACTCTGAGATCTGAGATTAAACAGGACATAGCTCAACTCTCACATGAAATAAGGCAATTTTCACATAGATTACAAGAGGTAGAACAGAGGGTATCAGATCTAGAGGATCTTACTATTTCGCATAGTTCTAATTTAGAAGAAACCAACTCTAAAATTCAAAAACTAATGTCCAAAGTTGAGGATCTCGAAAATAGATCTCGAAGGAACAATATAAGGATTATTGGAATACCTGAGGGCAAAAAGTATGAAGATCTCTCCTTATTTGTTACCCAGACCTTAGTACAACTTTTAGAAATGCCCACCTCCCATATAATAATAGAAAGGGCCCATAGAGTAGGCCCACTCTCAACTGATAATAAAGCAAACAGGCCTAGACCAGTAATTGTGCGTTTTCTAAACTTCCTCGATAAAACTAATATACTTCAACAATTTAAAAAGAAACAACCAATCAGTCTAGATGGAGCTAAAATACTTCTGTTTCAAGACTTCTCAGTTGAGACAGCCTCTAGGAGGAAAGAATTGGCACCAATATGTACAGAACTGATACAAAAAGGATACAAAGCAACAATACTATATCCACATAAACTTAGGTAATATTTACGCACCTAACACCCTAGATTATGAGTTTTGGGACACGCTTCAATCTAAAATATTAATTTACTCAGAAGGAGGATTCAACATCCTGATGTTCAAGAATACACTTGCCTTTCTAAGGCCCATAAAACCCTATCCCATATAGATCTTTTTCTAATTGATGCTAGGCTATGTACAATGAAAGTTACTGCAGGAATAACCTCTGTAATTCTATCCGACCACTCTATTTTTTTGGAATTACAGTTAAACAGATCCATAAATTTCTCTACAAGATTTAGATTTCCGCATCACTTGGCAAATGACCCTAAATTTAAGAGCCATCTGATCACCAAATTTAAAGAGTATCTTCATTTTAACTCTGAATTCATTGACCGCCCTGAAATATTCTGGGGAGCTGCTAAAGCAGTCCTCAGAGGCGAAGTAACGGCATATGCTGCCATGATATCTAAAAAATTAAAAAAGAGAGAGAAAGAGGTCACGAACTCTGTGATTAATGCATACAATCGGTATCTGCTACAAAATACACCTTTCCATTGGGCTAAATATATAAAAGCCAAGGGCGAGAGAGATGCCATGGTATTATTAATGGAAACACAGAGAGAATTGAGGTTTCAGGCCAAGCTTTATCGGTTTGGTAACAAATCGGGCAAACTATTAGCTAAGTTAGCCAAAAATGACAATAAGCCCCCTATGATTGAAAAAATTCTTCACCAAGAGAAATTACTGGTTAAAACTGAAGACATTCTAGAGGCTTTTTCAGAGTACCACAGAGATCTGTACTCTGCGAAAACTACAGATATGTCTCAGTCCAGACAATTTTGGGGTCAGGTTAATTGTCCTTCAATTACAGCAGAAATGAACTCCATTTTGAATAGCCCGATCTCCAATGAGGAAGTTAGTAAAACGATCCTCGAGTCAGCAATGAACAAAGCAGCAGGACCAGATGGTCTTCCTAACGAGGTATATAAAATTCTAACTTCAGAGATAGCTCCATACCTATGCAAAACGTATAATCAATTCTTTATCGAAGGCTATGCCATACCAGCTGGTTTCTCAGCCTCTCTCACAACTTTGCTTTTAAAGGGTGGTAAGGATCCTAGTCTTAAGGGATCTTATCGACCGATAGCTCTCTTGAACTCCGACTACAAGATCCTTGCCTCAATTCTGGCATGCAGGCTTCAAGGCTGTCTTCCACAAATTATCCACAAGAACCAAGCGGGATTCATACATGGTCGTAATTCAGCTTCCAAAATCAGGGAGGTTCTTGTGACAACAGAGTATTTTCAAGTAAGAGAGAGAGAGGCAGCGGATAAGAGGGACTCTGCAATAGTTGCCATCGATGCGGCCAAGGCATTCGACTCAGTGTACTTTAGTCACCTGTTCACCTCCTTAGGCAAATTTGGGTTTAGGGATAATTTTGTTAGTTTTATCCACAACCTATACACATGCCCATCTACCAGACTAATAGTTAACAACTCATTATCATCAGATATTGTAATTGAAAGGGGAACGCGCCAGGGGTGCCCTCTGTCTCCCCTTCTTTTTGACATATCCATAGAGTCCCTAGCAATAAAGATTAGACAAAGCATCGAAGGTATTAATATGGGTGAATACGAATTGAAGGCTGCACTTTACGCGGACAACATTCTCCTTTATATCTCAAACACAAAGTCAAATATTCCCAAACTGCTTAGTATCATTCAACAATTTGGCTCTTTTTCTGGGTATATGGTCAATACCTCCAAATCAGAATTATTCTGGCTAAATAAAAATAGAGAATCAATCAAAGACAGTCCGTTTAAAGAAGTCTCTGACTCATTCAAATACTTGGGTATTAACATACCAGTAAGTTTTACTGATTTGTATAAAGTTAATATAATACCCATATTAACAATGATCTGTGAGAAACTGAAGTCCTGGCAAGGACTACCCATTTCATTATCTGGGAGAATAGCCATCTATAAAATGATCCTTCTTCCGAAACTCTTGTACATATTACAAAACACCCCACTAATTTTGTACGGAAAAGACATTAGGCTGTTAAATAGGGCAGTAGGGAAATTTCTTTGGCAGGGAAAAAAGGCGAGAATTTCTATTACAAAATTAACCTTGGCAAGGGAACATGGGGGTCTAGCTTTGCCGGATATTAGGCAATATAATCTATCTTTTCTGGCAAGAACAGTATCGGATTGGATTATTTCTAAAGATTATGTCACCAACATTTCATTAGAATCGAATATTTGTTATTCGTACTCAATTACTGTTTTGGTGCATTCTCCACCTAAGTCTCTACCCCCTGAAATCAAAAAACTTAAAAGTGTTCTGAACCCGATTAAAGCCTGGTGGAAAATAGGGTCCATGTTAGGATTGGATTGTGGCGTGTCCCAACACTTATCAATAATAGGAAATCCAGGGTTTCGGCCTGGCTTGGAATTGGCTGTGTTTGACAGGTGGTCCCAACTAGGATTGGTAAAAGTCAAACAAATATTTGAAAATGATTCAAATGTCATAAAAACATTTGAACAATTGAAAAGTGAATTAAATCTTTCACATAAAGAATTTTTTGCATATTTGCAACTTAGGCATTATGGACTTAAGATTACTAGGAGTACAAATTGGTCATGGACCCTAGGAGAAATTGAAAAATGGCTGACTCTGATAAAAGCTGGATGTATGTCAATCACTCCCTGCTATGCACTTCTTAATGCCAACAAGGGTACTCCCGTATTGGAGCATATAGCAATGACTTGGTCCAGGTTAATTCCCTCAGAAACGATAGTGTCAAAAAATGTTCAGAGATCAATAGATCGAGTCTCTAGGGCCACTCTCTCTGCTACGTGGAGGGAGGCACATCTTAAAATCCTACACAGAACACATTTTACCCCAGCTCTAGGTCACAAAATACATAACTCAGAATTTAAGGCTTGTCCAAAGTGTTTCCTAGCGGCAGCAGATCTGGTTCATATGCTTTGGAACTGTCCAAAAATACGCCAATTCTGGTACAGAGTTGAATTTTGGCTCAACAAGATTATCGAGGCTCCCCCTCTGGTGCTCACTTTGACACAGATTATTTTTTGTGCTCAACTTGAAGCACGGCAACAACCTCAAGAAAAATTAATTATTCTCACAGTCTTAGCGGCTAGATATCTGATCCTTAAGTATTGGAAGAGCTCAAAGATTCCCTCAATTTCTGAGGTAAAAAATTGTTTGAAGAAACAATGTATGATCGAGCAAAGAGACACTAATATTGATAATGAAGAAGATATAAAATCCTTTTTCCTGAAATGGTCAGTTTTCATTAAAGGCTATCCAACTAATGAAATAGATATGTTGATTTTTCCTTTCAGGAACTCAGAGCTGGTGTTGCTTAATTTGTGGTAGGGGTTGGGGGTCGGAGCTGGGGGGACATGGATGGATTGGTTATCTGATTTAAGTTATTCCCCCCCCCCTTTTTTTTTTTTTGTTTTGTTTTGTGAGGGGGAAGTTAATCATGGGAAGAAAAAGAAAATGAGGTTTACTATAATCTACATATGTTAACAAATACAATTAATGTGAAACGGTAATTTGATTTATTATTAATATAGCCTGGCACGATAAGATACTAAGTCTTTGACGTAATAGACAGAAGCAATATGCATCAAAAATGTTATTTTCATGTATTTTTTGCTTTTGTTCCTTCTTGTGCCTGTTATGCTTTGATTTACATGTTATGCATTGTACTTGACCTCAATAAAAAGGTAAAAAAAAAAAAAAAAAAATTGATTATACTGAGACATATTTGCAATTAAACAAGTGTGTGCCAAACAGCCACCACTAACACTAGGATGACTGTATTTACTCGTTTCATGAATAATAATAGTTATATTCTTTCAGACGCACTTTAATACAGCATTTTGAACTGACCATTAACAAACCCCTTATATATAACACAATATATAACACAATTATATCCAGCATTTACTGCTCATACCAGTACTGCTATTTACTAACCTACAGCGATCCTGTATACTGGGAAAACATAAATTATGCTTACCTGATCATTTAATTTCCATCGTGGGGAGGAGAGTCTACTGCTTCATTCATCACTTGTGGGAAATAAGAACCTGGCCACCAGGAGGAGGCAAAGACACCCCAGACAAAGGCTTAAATACCTCCCCCACTTCCCTCATCCCACAGTCATTCTGCCAAGGGAACAAGGAACAGTAGGAGAAATATCAGGGTATAAATGGTGCAAGAACAACAAAAATAAATTTGGTCCGCCCACCGGAGAAAGGGCGGGTGCAGTGGACTATCCTCCCCACGATGGAAATTAAATTATCAGGTAAGCATAATTTATGTTTTCCATCTAAAGGGGAGGAGAGTCCACGGCTTCATTCATTGCTTGTGGGAACAAATACCCAAGCTCTAGAGGACACTGAATGAAGAAAACGGGAGGGTAAAGGAGGCGGACCATATACTGAGGGCACCACAGCCTGCAAAACCTTTCTCCCAAAAGCTGCTTCCGCCAAAGCAAAAACGTCAAATTTGTAAAATTTTGCCAAAGTATGTAAGGATGACCAGGTTCCGCCTTACAAATCTGCTCCATAGAAGCCTTATTCTTAAAGGCCCACGAAGAGGCCACAGCTCTAGTCGAGTGAGCCTTAATCCTCTGAGGAGGCGTGTGTCCCGCTGTCTCGTAAGCCAGACGGATCATACTCCTCAACCAAAAAGATAGAGAAGTTGCAGAGGCCCTCTGCGCCTTCCAGAATACGCAACGAATAAGGACGACGTCTGTCTAAACTCCTTTGTGGCTGGAAGATAAAACTTCAAGGCCCGAACCACATCCAGAATATGAAGTAACCTCTCCTTCGAAGATGAGGGGTTAAAACACAAGAAAGGAACAACTATTATCCTGGTTAATGTTAAGACTTGACACTACCTTGGGAAGAAATCCCAAACCCGTTCGCAGAACGGCCTTGTAAAAATAAAAAACCAAGTAAGGAGGCTTAAATTGTAAGGCCGCCAACTCAGAGACTCTGCATGCAGAAGCAATAGCCAATGAGAGAATCCTAATGTACAGGGCATGCATAGGTTCAAACGGAGCCCCCTACAAGACCTTAAAGGGACACTGAACCCAAATTTTTTATTTCGTGATTCAGATAGAGCATTACATTTAAAGCAACTTTCTAATTTACTCCTATTATCAAATTGTCTTCATTATCTTGGTATCTTTATTTGAAATTGAAGAGTTTAGATGCTGGCCCATTTTTGGTGAACAACCTGGGTTGTCCTTGCTGATTGGTGGATAAATGCATCCACCAATAAAAAATTGCTGTCCAGAGTTCTGAACTTAAAAAAAAACTTAGATGCCTTCTTTTTCAAATAAAGATAGCAAGAGAGCGAAGAAAAAATGATAAGAGTAAATTAGAAAGTTGCTTAAAATTGCATGCTCTATGTGAATCACAAAAGAAAAAATTTGGGTTCAGTGTCCCTTTAAGCACCAAGTTTAATTTCCAGGGAGGAGCCGTATTTCTGAAAACCCGTCTAATTCAAACCAGAGCCTGAACAAAGGACTGAATGTCAGGAAGCTATGCAAAATTCTTGTGCAACAGAACCGATATCTGTCCCCTTAAGGAACTGGCGGCAAGACCCTTATCTAGACCATCCTGGAGAAAAGCCAAAATCCTGGATACCATGACCTTATGCCATGGGTATCCTCGTTCCTCACACCAGGACAAGTAGGTCCTCAACACCTTGTGATAGATGCGTCTAGTGACTGGCTTCCTGGCCTGAACGAGAGTGACAATCACTCCCTCCGAAAAACCTCTTTTGGCCAAGACTAGGCGTTCAATCCCCAAGCAGTCAGCTTCAGAGAATCGAGATTTTGATGTAAAAAAGTACCTTGAACAAGCAGATCCCTGCGACAAGATAACTTCCACGGCGGATATGATGACATCGCGACTAGATCCGCAAACCAGAACCTACGCGGCCACTAGGGAGCAATCAGAATAGCCGAAGCTTGCTCCTGTTTGATGCGGGCCACTACTCGAGGTAGAAGAGGCAACGGAGGAAATATGTAGATTAGGTTGAAGTCCCAAGGTATCGCCAAGGCATCTATCAGTTCCGCCTGGGGATCCCTGGATTGCGACCCGTATCTGGGTGGCTTGTAATTGAGTCTGGACGCCATGAGATCTATTTCCTGCGTCCCCCATCTGCTGCAGATCTCCGCAAACATCTTGGGGTGGAGAAACCATTCCCCTGGATGAAACATCTATCGGCTCAGAAAATCTGCTTCCCAGTTGTCCACACCCGGAATGTGGATCGCTGAGAGCAAACAATTGTGAGTCTCTGCCCATTTTGAGATACTTCCATCATTGCTAGTGAGCTTCTCGTCCCCCCCTGGTGGTTTATGTAAGCCACCGAGGTGATGATGTCCGATTGGAATCTGATGAATTGGGATGACCCCAGAGGGGGCCAAGCCTTCAGAGCGTTGAATATCGCTCGAAGCTCCAGAATATTTATAGGTAGACTCGATTCCTCTCAAGTCCATCTGCCTTGTGCCTTTCTGGCACCCCAAACGGCTCCCCATCCTGATAGACTCGCATCCGTGGTTACAATCTCCCAGGATGGTCTCAGGAATGAAGTCCCCTGGGACAACTGGCCTATTCGACCAAGACAGGGACTCCCTCACCGGTCTGTCCAGGGATATCTGTCAGGACAAATCTCAATGATCGCCGTTCCATTGTCTCAAAATGCACAGCTGCAGAGGTCTGAGATGGAACCTGGTGAATGGAATGACATCTATGCTGGATACCATGAGCCCGATTACCTCCATACACCTGGCCACAGATGTCCTGGAGCATGTCTGCAGGGCTAGATAGTTGGACGCAATCTTGCAATGTCTCTGGTCTGTCCGAAATATCTTCATCGCAGAAGAATTTAGTATTGTACCCATGAACTCCACCCTGTTGCTGGGGACCAATGAACTATTTCCTTCATTTATCTTCCACCCGTAGAAGGAGCACTCTCGAATGATTCTCCGCCAGATTGTAGGATGGAGCCTGGACTAGGATACCGTCCAGATACTGAGCCACTGCAATCCCTTTGGCTCTCGCTTCTGTGAGTAGAGCTCCCAGAACCTTTGTAAAGACTCTTGGGGCTGTCGCCAGACCAAATTGAAGGGCCACAAACTGGAAGTGCTGGTACAGGAAGGCGAACCTTAGAAATTTGAAATGATCCTTGTGCTATAGTCATGAATTCCCCTCCTGAACCAGAGCTAAGAGGCGGTTTTCAACAGTTTAGAAATCAGCCTACCTAGGTTTAGCTTTTAAAAAATACCACCAAGGGAACAACGCAAATTTAATGATAAAAGTAAATTGGAAAGTTGTTTAAAATTGCATGCCCTATCTGAATCATGAAAGTTTAATTTTTACTAGACTGTCCCTTTAAGCATCACTTTCTTTGGAACACTTTCCTAATTTTTCTTCAAAATAAATCCCCTAATCTTTCTTATAATACTAATATAAGATTTTAATGTTTCAAAATTACTTGTAAAGTAAAACAAATGCAAACAGTGGAAGGAAAGACCATTCCTCTGAATTCAATAAAAAGAAATGTGTGATATATTATATATATCACACATTATATATATATATATATATATATATATATATATATATATATACATACACACATGTATATAAAATTGGGTTTATAAAAAGTGGATAAATGCAAGCATTTTTAAACGGTCATGAAGCTCAAAAATGAAGCATTCAGGATTCAAATAGAGTATTTCCTTTTAAGAGATATTTTACTCCTATTATCACATTTTCTTTGTTGTCTTGGTATACATTGTTGTCAAGCATACTTAGGTAGGCACTACTGTAAGCTAAATGGTGATTTGATGGCTACACACACATGCCTCATCACGTGTTCAGATAGCCTTGGTATCTTTTTAACCACTTTGCTTTAAGTTAAAAAACAGTTATATACAAGCAACAGTGCAATGATAAAATGATCTTACACATTAAAGGATAATGTTTTGCTCTTTGATATCCCTTTAAGAAACGTGTCCTGTATAAAAAAAAACTCCCAAAAAGCAGCCTTACTTGCCCAAGCCCGAGCCTCATCCATTGTATTGTAGTTGGTTGTTTCCAATCAATAGCTACTTCGCAAAAACATACAATTTTCTCTGAACTCTGACGGCAGCTTAACTGACATTTAATTTCCTTTTTACTGTGTTACTGCATATTTTAGTTACTAACTTGAGATTTTGTAGCTTCTGATGCACAACAATCCCAAATATTGGTAGTAAAACGGCTTGTATGACGATAAATATTATGGCTCCACACAAATTTAGACTAAAAATTATAGTTACGCAAAACCATGAAACAATAACAAACCATTGTTATTTTATTTTGTACAGAAATTTAAATTTACATTATATTCAGTTCTTTAACCAAGTTCAAGGTATATTAACAAAATATTTTTTTTTGTAACGAAACATAGTTCTCAAAACTTATATTACTTTCATTTGTCAAAACTCAAATTTTCAATTTACTTTTCTTACTTACAAACAATAAAATCCCAAACTGAATAAAAAAAATCCCCTATCACAAATAACAGCTGCTAGAAAATTTCCACCAGATAGAATTGTTACAAAAATCCCCAAAAACATCTCTTATACACAATAAACAAAACCTTCATATTAAGCGATCATTTCTGGATCTCACAATCATTTTGGTTTTAGCTTCATGGCTAAAAGAAAAACACAATGTATTCTGTATCTAAAGTGGTTTTGTAGTCCGTGGGAATCTGACGAATACAAAAGGTTAAAGATATTTACATGTTATCATTCCTGGTTACCATAACCTACTGTAGAATTTAAAAAGTGCTGCTTCGTTACTGCAAATGACTGGAAATATGGTAGTTAAGGTGCAGTTCTTTAAGGAATGTTCAACAATTGTCTTTTCACACTTTGCCAAATATAACTTTGTGCACTATGAAGTAAATCAAAACATACAAAAACAATCTAATTACTTTTTCTAAATATCATAGAACCATTTGGTTGCAAGGCAAATCAATGATGTAACAGTTAAAGATAAAATTAGTGACTAGTGTTTGCAAATGGAAATAGTTTTGCTTACACTTCTCCCTTCCAAAATGCGATACATTGCTTTTTGCTGTACTTTGGGGCAATATGCAATATCGGAGTCTGTCTGTAACTAGCTAGAGTCTCCATCCAGTAACATAAATCAAGTATTTTTCCTTTTTTTGGGACAAAATAGTGAACAAGTATCATTTATATATAATAATGACATGTAGCTCCTTAGAATATAGCAGTACATTTCTGTAGAACAGGGTTGTCACATTTTTATCATTGAGGACTAGAGAAAAACAAGAATTCTGAGATCTCCCTGTGTGACAAAATGTAAGTACACGGACCAGCAATGGACTTATCCTTGCCCATATTCAAATAACCTTAAAAATCAGATCTGTCGGCAGCTCTCTAAGATAAAAGGTGCTGGAGCAGCCTGCGCTATAAGGCACTATAAGAAACGTCATCCCTATCACAAATAGGATATGTGGTTTAATTTAATGTGAATATAAGGGCACATATATGGAAGTACAATGTGATATCCAAACTGAAAATAAAGACCGGTACCAAAATAATAACACAGTTAGTCCCCATAGCAACCAAACAAGCTTATAAAAGAACCATTTCACTACTAGCAAATACTAGTTGCATAAAAGCAAATATTGACATAAACCTATGACCCATAATTTAAACACCTTTTCTGCCATCTCAAAGCATGTATAAAGCGCATAACCGTAAGAACCAGTAACAGATTCCATGCAGAGTGGGAGAAATACGTGCCCTGTGACTCAAGCTGAGTTTAATATACTAAGCATTACAGTTAATATATTTATATCATTCCCTTACCCCCCCCACACATTTTCTTTGACAATTGGTATGTCATTCCACAAACATAAGAAATGCATAATTTTACCATAGAAATAAACAGCACATTTCTCATAAAAGCTTAAAATTAAGATAATTTAGCACTAGAAATCTAAGCTCTTTTTTTATGAAAATCATTTAGGTGTTATTCAGATATTATTGGTCTAATTATACTTTTACAGCAGGATGATGATAAATCGTGAAATAGCAGTTAACAGATTTTAGTTTAAAAGTAAATGATTAACCGGTTTTGTGTACATATTAAGCAAAATTAACAGCTGAATTAAAATGCATTTTCTTGTCAACACAGTTTTGCACAGTTGGTGCTAAGAAGCAAGCTTTTTTGAAGAGGGAGATTTGGCTCAAGTTGTTTCATATTAAATGATTGCTTCATGTTCATCTCTGTAACACAAGAAATAAATATTAAAAGAAAAATAATATACAGTATAACAAGCGCACACACACATATACGTATATATATATATATATATATATATATATATATATATATATATACACGTTTTCACAGACTTAAAGGGCCATAATACCCAAATGTTTAAACACTTTAAAGTGATGCAGCATAGCTGTAAAAAGCTGACTAGAAAATATCTCCTGAACATCTCTATGTAAAAAAGAAAGATATTTTACCTCAAAAGTTCCTCAGTAGCCACCTCCCATTGTAAAGGATTTCTAAGCAGCATTTTAGTGTGTCTGTCCTGGGACATCTGAAGGGATGAGCATCGTGCACTCATATTATTTCACCAATCAGGTAAAGGAAGTTTACAATGAAATCTCATGAGAGTCAAGTCAAATCTCATGAGATCACAGTAAAAGTTCATGACCTCAGCACTGCTGATGCTGATTGGCTGCTGTTCATTTCTTCATTTTTTTAATTTTTTTTACCTGCAGCTGGGAGCAGTTGAGTATAACTTTTTACACAGAACTCACTCTGCTGAGCTGAGGAGATTGTGAGGTAAAATATCTTCCTTTTTTACATAGAGATGCTCAGGTGATATTTTCCTGTCAGCTTTTTACAGTTATACTGCATCAGTTTCAAGTGATTTAGCATATGAGTATTATGTCCCTTTAATACATGATCAAAACAAAAACTTGCATAGTTGTTTGTTTGAATGAATATGGAAGTTAAAGGGACATCATACTCATATGCTAAATCACTTGAAACTGATGCAGTATAACTGTAAAAAGCTGACAGGAAAATATCACCTGAGCATCTCTATGTAAAAAAGGAAGATATTTTACCTCACAATTTCCTCAGCTCAGTTCTGTGTAAAAAGTTATACTCAGCTGCAGGTAAAAAATAAATAAATGAAGAAATGAACAGCAGTGCTGAGGTCATGAACTCTTTTACTGTGATCTCATGAGATTTGACATAACTCTCATGAGATTTCATTGTAAACTTCCTTAAGCTGAATAGGGAAATAAGATGAGAGTGCACGTAAACTCGCTCCTTCCGCTGTCCCGGGACAGACAAACTGATTTGCTGTTTAGAAGTCCTTTACAATGGGATGTGGCTACTGAGAAACTTTTGAGATAAAATATCTTTCTTTTTACATAGAGATGTTCAGGTGATATTTTCTAGTCAGCTTTTTACGGCTATACTGCATCACTTTCAAGTGTTTAAACATTTGGGTATTATGGCCCTTTAAATGTTAAAAATGTATATTCATGAAACAGTTTAAGTTCTCACACATACAAAAAAGCATGTAAATTCCATTCCATTTTCTTTTTAACCCTGTTAAATTAAGAGCTCATGAGCAAGATGATGCAGTAATTTTTCAAGTTAAAGGGGACACTCAAGTCAAAATAAACTTTTATGATTCAGAAAGAGCAGCAATTTTAAGACACTTTCCAATTCTATTATAAAATGTTGCAGTCTTTTTATATACACACTTTCTGGGGAACAAGCCCCTACTGAGTATGTGTACAAGCTCACAGTGTATACATACACTAGTCTGTGATTGGCTGATGTCTGTCACATGGTACAGGGGGTTGGAGAATGGGAGAAAAAATAAAATTGCCAGAAAAAAAAAAAAATCTACTGCTTATGTGAAATTCAAAATAAGTGCAATTGCATTGTCTTTTTATTATGCACTTATTTTGGACCACTCTATGCAGTAGAATTGCATTATTAACCACTACATAATAAAAAGACAATGCAATTGCGCCTACTCCGAATTTCAAATAAAGCAGTAGATGGTGAGAGTTCACAATCCATTACTCCTGGGAAACTAATAACCAAGCAGTGAAGTAGACGAGGACCAGCATTATATGTCGTCTAATCAGACATTTATTGATAAAAAAAATAAATCTCCAACTCTTCCCCCCCCCCCCCCCCCCCCCCAATACTAGAAAGAGAAAAATATAATATATTTTTTTTTATTATGCAAAAACAGAATTTATGTTTACCTGATAAATTTCTTTCTCCAACGGTGTGTCCGGTCCACGGCGTCATCCTTACTTGTGGGATATTCTCTTCCCCAACAGGAAATGGCAAAGAGCCCAGCAAAGCTGGTCACATGATCCCTCCTAGGCTCCGCCTACCCCAGTCATTCGACCGACGTTAAGGAGGAATATTTGCATAGGAGAAACCATATGGTACCGTGGTGACTGTAGTTAAAGAAAATAAAATATCAGACCTGATTAAAAAAACCAGGGCGGGCCGTGGACCGCACACACCGTTGGAGAAAGAAATTTATCAGGAAAACATAAATTCTGTTTTCTCCAACATTGGTGTGTCCGGTCCACGGCGTCATCCTTACTTGTGGGAACCAATACCAAAGCTTTAGGACACGGATGAAGGGAGGGAGCAAATCAGGTCACCTAAATGGAAGGCACCACGGCTTGCAAAACCTTTCTCCCAAAAATAGCCTCAGAAGAAGCAAAAGTATCAAACTTGTAAAATTTGGTAAAAGTGTGCAGTGAAGACCAAGTCGCTGCCCTACATATCTGATCAACAGAAGCCTCGTTCTTGAAGGCCCATGTGGAAGCCACAGCCCTAGTGGAATGAGCTGTGATTCTTTCGGGAGGCTGCCGTCCGGCAGTCTCGTAAGCCAATCTGATGATGCTTTTAATCCAAAAAGAGAGAGAGGTAGAAGTTGCTTTTTGACCTCTCCTTTTACCTGAATAAACAACAAACAAGGAAGATGTTTGTCTAAAATCCTTTGTAGCATCTAAATAGAATTTTAGAGCGCGAACAACATCCAAATTGTGCAACAAACGTTCCTTCTTTGAAACTGGTTTTGGACACAGAGAAGGTACGATAATCTCCTGGTTAATGTTTTTGTTAGAAACAACTTTTGGAAGAAAACCAGGTTTAGTACGTAAAACCACCTTATCTGCATGGAACACCAGATAAGGAGGAGAACACTGCAGAGCAGATAATTCTGAGACTCTTCTGGCAGAAGAAATCGCAACTAAAAACAAAACTTTCCAAGATAATAACTTAATATCAACGGAATGTAAGGGTTCAAACGGAACCCCCTGAAGAACTGAAAGAACTAAATTGAGACTCCAAGGAGGAGTCAAAGGTTTGTAAACAGGCTTGATTCTAACCAGAGCCTGCACAAAGGCTTGAACATCTGGCACAGCTGCCAGCTTTTTGTGAAGTAATACCGACAAGGCAGAAATCTGTCCCTTCAGGGAACTTGCAGATAATCCTTTTTCCAATCCTTCTTGAAGGAAGGATAGAATCCTAGGAATCTTAACCTTGTCCCAAGGGAATCCTTTAGATTCACACCAACAGATATATTTTTTCCAAATTTTGTGGTAAATCTTTCTAGTCACAGGCTTTCTGGCCTGAACAAGAGTATCGATAACAGAATCTGAGAATCCTCGCTTCGATAAAATCAAGCGTTCAATCTCCAAGCAGTCAGCTGGAGTGAAACCAGATTCGGATGTTCGAACGGACCCTGAACAAGAAGGTCTCGTCTCAAAGGTAGCTTCCAAGGTGGAGCCGATGACATATTCACCAGATCTGCATACCAAGTCCTGCGTGGCCACGCAGGAGCTATCAAGATCACCGACGCCCTCTCCTGCTTGATCCTGGCTATCAGCCTGGGGATGAGAGGAAATGGCGGGAACACATAAGCTAGTTTGAAGGTCCAAGGTGCCACTAGTGCATCCACTAGAGCCGCCTTGGGATCCCTGGATCTGGCCCCGTAGCAAGGAACTTTGAAGTTCTGACGAGAGGCCATCAGATCCATGTCTGGAATGCCCCACAGGTGAGTGACTTGGGCAAAGATTTCCGGATGGAGTTCCCACTCCCCCGGATGCAATGTCTGCCGACTCAGAAAATCCGCTTCCCAATTTTCCACTCCTGGGATGTGGATAGCAGACAGGTGGCAGGAGTGAGACTCCGCCCAAAGAATTATTTTGGTTACTTCTTCCATCGCTAGGGAACTCCTTGTTCCCCCCTGATGGTTGATGTACGCAACAGTCGTCATGTTGTCTGATTGAAACCGTATGAACCTGGTCCTCGCAAGCTGGGGCCAGGCCTGGAGAGCATTGAATATCGCTCTCAGTTCCAGAATATTTATCGGTAGAAGAGATTCTTCCCGAGACCAAAGACCCTGAGCTTTCAGGGATCCCCAGACCGCGCCCCAGCCTATCAGACTGGCGTCGGTCGTGACAATGACCCACTCTGGTCTGTGGAACATCATCCCTTGAGACAGATTGTCCAGGGACAGCCACCAACGGAGTGAGTCTCTGGTCTTCTGATTTACTTGTATCTTCGGAGACAAGTCTGTATAGTCCCCATTCCACTGACTGAGCATGCACAGTTGTAATGGTCTTAGATGAATGCGCGCAAAAGGAACTATGTCCATCGCCGCCACCATCAACCCGATCACTTCCATGCACTGAGCTATGGAAGGAAGAGGAACGGAATGAAGTATCCGACAAGAGTCCAGAAGCTTTGTTTTTCTGGCCTCTGTTAGAAAGATCCTCATTTCTAAGGAGTCTATAATTGTTCCCAAGAAGGGAACCCTTGTTGACGGGGATAGAGAACTCTTTTCCACGTTCACTTTCCAGCCGTGAGATCTGAGAAAGGCCAGGACAATGTCCGTGTGAGCCTTTGCTTGAGGAAGGGACGACGCTTGAATCAGAATGTCGTCCAGGTAAGGTACTACTGCAATGCCCCTTGGTCTTAGCACCGCTAGAAGGGACCCTAGTACCTTTGTGAAAATCCTTGGAGCAGTGGCTAATCCGAAAGGAAGCGCCACGAACTGGTAATGTTTGTCCAGGAATGCAAACCTTAGGAACCGATGATGTTCCTTGTGGATAGGAATATGTAGATACGCATCCTTTAAATCCACCGTGGTCATGAATTGACCTTCCTGGATGGAAGGAAGGATAGTTCGGATGGTTTCCATCTTGAACGATGGGACCTTGAGAAATTTGTTTAAGATCTTGAGATCTAGGATTGGTCTGAACGTTCCCTCTTTTTTGGGAACTATGAACAGATTGGAGTAGAACCCCATCCCCTGTTCTCTTAATGGAACAGGATGAATCACTCCCATTTTTAACAGGTCTTCTACACAATGTAAGAACGCCTGTCTTTTTATGTGGTCTGAAGACAACTGCGACCTGTGGAACCTCCCCCTTGGGGGAAGTCCCTTGAATTCCAGAAGATAACCCTGGGAGACTATTTCTAGCGCCCAAGGATCCAGAACATCTCTTGCCCAAGCCTGAGCGAAGAGAGAGAGTCTGCCCCCCACCAGATCCGGTCCCGGATCGGGGGCCAATATTTCATGCTGTCTTGGTAGCAGTGGCAGGTTTCTTGGCCTGCTTTCCCTTGTTCCAGCCTTGCATTGGTCTCCAAGCTGGCTTGGCCTGAGAAGTATTACCCTCTTGCTTAGAGGACGTAGCACCTTGGGCTGGTCCGTTTTTACGAAAGGGACGAAAATTAGGTCTATTTTTTGCCTTGAAAGGCCGATCCTGAGGAAGGGCGTGGCCCTTACCCCCAGTGATATCAGAGATAATCTCTTTCAAGTCAGGACCAAACAACGTTTTCCCCTTGAAAGGAATGTTTAGTAGCTTGTTCTTGGAAGACGCATCAGCCGACCAAGATTTCAACCAAAGCGCTCTGCGCGCCACAATAGCAAACCCAGAGTTCTTAGCCGCTAACTTAGCCAATTGCAAAGAGGCGTCTAGAGTGAAAGAATTAGCCAATTTGAGAGCATTGATTCTGTCCATAATCTCCTCATAAGGAGGAGAGTCACTATCGAGCACCTTAAGCAGTTCATCAAACCAGAAATATGCGGCAGTAGTGACAGGGACAATGCATGAAATGGGTTGTAGAAGGTAACCCTGCTGAACAAACATCTTTTTAAGCAAACCTTCTAATTTTTTATCCATAGGATCTTTGAAAGCACAACTATCCTCTATGGGAATAGTGGTGCGTTTGTTTAAAGTAGAAACCGCTCCCTCGACCTTGGGGACTGACTGCCATAAGTCCTTTCTGGGGTCGACCATAGGAAACAATTTTTTAAATATGGGGGGAGGGACGAAAGGAATACCGGGCCTTTCCCATTCTTTATTAACAATGTCCGCCACCCGCTTGGGTATAGGAAAAGCTTCTGGGAGCCCCGGCACCTCTAGGAACTTGTCCATTTTACATAGTTTCTCTGGGATGACTAAATTTTCACAATCATCCAGAGTGGATAATACCTCCTTAAGCAAAATGCGGAGATGTTCCAATTTAAATTTAAATGTAATCACATCAGATTCAGCCTGCTGAGAAATGTTCCCTAACTCAGTAATTTCTCCCTCAGACAAAACCTCCCTGGCCCCCTCAGATTGGGTTAGGGGCCCTTCAGAGATATTAATATCAGCGTCGTCATGCTCTTCAGTAACTAAAACAGAGCAGCCACGCTTACGCTGACAAGGGTTCATTTTGGCTAAAATGTTTTTGACAGAATTATCCATTACAGCCGTTAATTGTTGCATAGTAAGGAGTATTGGCGCGCTAGATGTACTAGGGGCCTCCTGAGTGGGCAAGACTCGTGTAGACGAAGGAGGGAATGATGCAGTACCATGCTTACTCCCCTCACTTGAGGAATCATCTTGGGCATCATTGTCATTATCACATAAATCACATTTATTTAAATGAATAGGAATTGTTCAAAATTCACCAAATTTTCACCACAGCGTCTTAAAGCTTTGAAAATATTGCACACCAATTTTGGAAGCTTTAACCCTTAAAATAACGGAACCGGAGCCGTTTTAAGCTTTAAACCCCTTTACAGTCCCTGGTATCTGCTTTGCTGAGACCCAACCAAACCCAAAGGGGAATACGATACCAAATGACGCCTTCAGAAGTCTTTTATAAGTATCAGAGCTCCTCTCACATGCGACTGCATGCCATGCCTCTCAAAAACAAGTGCGCAACACCGGCGCGAAAATGAGACTCTGCCTATGCTTTGGGAAAGCCCCTAAAGAATAAGGTGTCTAAAACAGTGCCTGCCGATATTATTATATCAAAATACCCATAAAAAATGATTCCTCAAGGCTAAATATGTGTTAATAATCAATCGATTTAGCCCAGAAAAAGTCTACAGTTTAAATAAGCCCTTGTGAAGCCCTTATTTACAATCGTAATAAACATGGCTTACCGGATCCCATAGGGAAAATGACAGCTTCCAGCATTACATCGTCTTGTTAGAATGTGTCATACCTCAAGCAGTAAGAGACTGCACACTGTTCCCCCAACTGAAGTTAATTGCTCTCAACAGTCCTGTGTGGAACAGCCATGGATTTTAGTTACGGTTGCTAAAATCATTTTCCTCATACAAACAGAATTCTTCATCTCTTTTCTGTTTCTGAGTAAATAGTACGTACCAGCACTATTTGAAAATAACAAACTCTTGATTGAATAATGAAAAACTACAGTTAAACACTAAAAAACTCTAAGCCATCTCCGTGGAGATGTTGCCTGTACAACGGCAAAGAGAATGACTGGGGTAGGCGGAGCCTAGGAGGGATCATGTGACCAGCTTTGCTGGGCTCTTTGCCATTTCCTGTTGGGGAAGAGAATATCCCACAAGTAAGGATGACGCCGTGGACCGGACACACCTATGTTGGAGAAATATAGGATCTCTGGATCTCGCAAAGTACTTGGGAAGTTTGTTGTTTAACCAAGAAGCCACTAGATCTATCTCTGGGAGACCCTAAAGATCCACAATCTGACTGAAAACATCCACATGAAGAGACCACTCCCGTGGATGTAGGTTGACGACTGAGAAAGTCTGCTTCCCAACTGCTCACTTCTGGAATATGGACAAGATGTTATTCAACAATTGCTCTCTGTCTAAGAAAGAACTACAAGTTACCCCCCTGATGACTGACATATGCTACTGCTGTAACATTGTCTGGCTGAAAAACGCAGATGAGACTCCATTCTCAACACCGGCCAAAACATTTATTGGTCGCAAACTCCCTGTGCTCTCACAGACCCCCAAAATGCACCCCAACCTGAAAAACCTGCATCTGTTGTGATCACAGTCCAGGTAGGATGAACAAAAAAACAAATTATGCTTACCTGATAATTTCATTTCCATCTGTACAAGGAGAGTCCACGGCTTCATTCATTACTTGTGGGAATTCAGAATATAAGAACCTGGCCACCAGGAGGAGGCAAAGACACCACAGCCAAAGGCTTAAATACCTCCCCCACTCCCCTCATCCCCCAGTCATTCTGCCAAGGGAACAAGGAACAGTAGGAGAAATAGGGTATAAATGGTGCCAGAAGAAAATAAAATAAATTTAGGTCCGCCCAAAAAAGGAGAACCGGGCGGGAGCCGTGGACTCTCCTCGTACAGATGGAAATGAAATTATCAGGTAAGCATAATTTATGTTTTTCATCTTAATACGAGGAGAGTCCACGGCTTAATTCATTACTTGTGGGAAACAAATACCCAAGCTCTAGAGGACACTGAATGAAAACGGGAGGGTAAAAAAGGAGGCGGACACTATTTTGAGGGCACCACAGCCTGCAAAACCTTTCTTCCAAAAGCTGCTTCAGCCAAAGCAAAAACTTCAAATTTGTAAAAATTAAAAAAAAAGTGTGTAAGGAGGACCAAGTAGCCGCCTTACAAATCTGCTCCATAGAGGCCTCATCCTTGAAAGCCCAAGAAGAAGCCACAGCTGTAGTTGAGTGAGCCGTAATCCTCTGAGGAGGCTTATGTCCCGCTGTCTCATAAGCCAAGGGAACCATGCTCCTCAGCCAAAAAGATAGAGAAGTGGAAGAAGCCTTCTGCCCCTTGCGCTTCCCCGAATAGACAACAAACAATGCTGAAGTCTGTCTGAAATCCTTCATAGCCTGAAGATAGAATTTCAAAGCTCGAACCACATTCAAGTTATGAAGTAAACGTTCCTTCGAAGAAGAAGGGTTAGGACACAAGGAAGGAACTACAATCTCCTGATTGATGTTGCGATCAGACACAACCTTATTGAGAAATCCCAACCCAGTGCGAAGAACAGCCTTGTCAGCATGAAAAAACAGGCAAGGAGGCTCACATTGCAAGGCCGCAAACTCAGAGACTCTGCGTGCCGAAGCAATAGCCAGTAAAAAAAGAACCTTCCAAGACAGAATCTTAATGTTAAAAGAACGGAGCCCTCTGCAAAAACCTAAGAACCAGATTCAAACTCCAAGAAGGAGCAGGATGTATAAACACATGCCTGATCCTGGATAGAGCCTGCACAAAGACTGTACATCAGAAAGCTCAGCAAGCTTCTTGTGTAACACAGATAGAGCCGAAATCTGTCCCTTTAAGGAACTTGCGGCAAAAGTCCCTTCTCAAAACTGTCCTGGAGGAAGGAAAGGATCCTGGATACCCTGACCTTATGCCAGGGATATCCACAAATCTCACACCAGAGTAAGTAGGTCCTCCACACCTTATGATAGATGCGTTGGGTGACCGGCTTCCTGGCGTGAATGAGGGTATCAATCACACTCTCAGAAAACCCTCTCTTGGCTAAGACTAAGCGTTCAATCTCCACGCAGTTTGCCTCAGAGAATCTAGATTTTGATGCACAAAGGGGCCCTGTACCAGCAGATCCCTGCGACTGGGCAACCTCCATGGAGGAGACAATGACATCCCCACCAAATCCGCAAACCACATCCTCCGCGGCCACGAAGGAGCAATCAGAATAGTCGATGCTTGCTCCTGCTTGATGCGGGCCACGACTCGAGGAAGAAGTGGTAACAGTGGAAATATGTAGACTAGGTTGAATACCCAAGGCACTGCTAAGGCATCTATCAGTACTGCCTGGGGATCCCTGGACCGCAACCCGTATCTGGGTAGCTTGAAGTTGAGTCTGGACGCCATGAGATCTATCTCCGGAGTACCCCATCTGCTGCAAATCTCCGCAAACACTTCTGCTGAGAAAAATCCGCTTCCCAGTTGTCCACACCCGGGATGTGGATCGCTGACAGCGAGCAGTTGTGGGTCTCTGCCCATTCCAGAATCCAAGATACTTCCCTCATGGCTAGGAAGCTTCTCGCCCCACCCCCCCCCCGATGGTTGATGTAAGCCACCAAGGTAATGTTGTCCGACTGGAATCTGATGAACTTGGATGAACCCAGGAGGGGCCAAGCCCTCAGAGCGTTGAAGAATGCTCGAAGTTCCAGGATGTTGATTGGAAGAAGCGACTCCTCCCTATTCCACCTGCCCTGTTCCTTCCTGGCACCCCAAACAGCTCCCCATCCTGAGAGACTCGCATCCGTGGTTACAATCTCCCAGGATGGTCTCAGGAAGGATGTCCCCTGGGACAGCTGATCTGGACAGAGCCACCAAGAGAGGGATTCCTTCGACCAGTTGTCCAGAGAGATCTGTTGGGATAGGTTTGAGTGATCGCTATTCCATTGTCTCAGCATTCACAACTGAAGAAGTCTGAGATGGAATCTAGCGAAAGGAATGACATCTATACTGGATACCATGAGCCCAATCACCTCCATACACCGGGCCACAGATGGCCTTGAGGAGGTCTGAAGGGTATGACAGCTGGAGGCAATTTTGCAGCGTCTCTGGTCTGTCAGAAATATCTTCATGGATATTAAGTCTATTATCATGCCCAGGAACTCCACTCTGGTACTGGGAACCAGAGAACTCTTTCCTGAGTTAATCTTCCATCCATGAGATCGAAGAAGAGCTATCGAAAGGGCAGGGCGGAACCTGGACCAGGATGTCGTCCAGATAAGGAGCTACTAAAATACCTCTGGATCTCACCACCGCAAGCTCCTAGAACCTTCGTAAAGACTTTTGGAGCAGTAGCCAGACCGAAAGGGAGAGCTACAAACTGGAAGTGTTGGTCCAGAAAAGTGAATCTTAGGAACTTGTAGTGATCCCTGTGTATTGGCACATGCAGGTAAGCATCCTTCAAGTCTATCGTAGTATTGAACTGACCCTCTTGAACTAAGGGCAGAATAGACCTTATCGTCTCTTGAACGATGGGACTGACAGAAACTTGTTTAAACACTTTAGATCTAGAATTGGGCGAAACATGCCCACCTTCTTTGGGACCACGAAAAGGTTTAAATAGTACCCTAGACCTCTTTCTGCTAGAGGCACCGGTACAATTACTCCTAGAGAGGAGAGATCCCTCACGCACTCTAGAAATGCATCTCGTTTCTCTGGTCTTGATGATGAATTTGACAAGAGGAATCTGCCCCTGGGAGGATGAGTTTTGAAACCTATCCTGTAACCCTGGGCAGCAACTTCCAGAACCCAAGGATCCTGTACGACTCTCATCCAAGCCTCTGCAAAAATAGTCTGCCCCCTACGAGATCCAGAGATGGATCGGGGCCGCCCCTTCATGCTGATTTTGTTTCGGCGAGCTTCTTGCTCTGCTTGGCTTTATTCCAAGACTGAGATGGCTTCCAAGATCCCTTGGACTGCTCAGGTTTCACGGCAGGCTGCTGTCGTTGGGACTTATCCGAACGAAAGTGACGAAAATTAGGACCTTTAGGTTTATTCTTCTTATCCTGCAGTAGAAAGGCACCATTGCCCCCCTCCACCTTTCCCTGAAATGGAAGGGAATGTAATCTAGATTTGGACGTCATGTCAATGTCTCTAATTTCTAGTCCATGGGTTCCTTAAACAACACAATCTTCGAGCGGGATAGTGGTGCACTTAGCAAACGTGGAGATAGCTCCATCCACCTTAGGAACAGATCCCCACAACTCTAGCTGAGTCAGGAACCGGAAACAATTTTTTAAATGAAGGAGAGAAAGATGATCCAAGTCTCTCCCATTCTTAATAATATTCGCCATTTTTACAGGAACCGGGAAAGTCTGGGGCACTACCCTGTCCTCTTCCTTTTTCAAGCTTAGGAATAGAAGGTTCCTCAGTTAACTTCGGTTCCGGAACCTCTAGAGTAGCCAACACCTCTTAATAAAAAAGCGTAAGTGCTCCATCCTAAACCTAAAGTCTGGTTCGTCCGCAGCCGGAGCTTTAAAGGCTGCAGATTACGACCCAGAGAAAGAGTCCTCCAAAGTATCGGAGTCCTCTGCCTCAGTGGACAATCTAGTTTCAGAAACATCCAACGGAGTAGATGACCCCTGGGAAGGATAGCAATGTTTAACCTTTCGCTTGCACTTAGCAGGGCGAGGTAAAGCACTGAAGGCCACAGACACCACCGTTTGGAACTGATCAGCAAAATCGTGCGGCCACAGGGACCCTCCCGCAGGAGGATTAGAAGTGCACCAGGGAGCTACATGTGTAATCGGAGATGATTGTAGGGAACACACCTCGTGGGATGGAGACCCCATCAGATGTGGACGGCTCAGTGGTACTTAACATCTTGTTCTGTTTAAATGTCACTATTTTATCAAGGCATGTGGAACATAGTTGAGCAGACGGGTATACCGAGACCTCCTCACAATAAACACAGGCATTAGATTTAGGCAAAAAGGGAGTACCCTTTAACGCATCAAAGTCCTCCACGCTTTTAATATGGACTTATCTAACAAATTAAATGGCACCTTTATACCCCAATGGCCAGGGCACTCACCACCTCCTATGACCCAGGCACACAGAGAAACCGTTTTGTCTCCTGTAACCGACGGTCAGGAAAAGGAAGAGAATGAGGCCACACCCGGTCACATGGAGTGCCATGCAGGATCGCCCCTGCAGATGATAGAAAGCGCGTCAACTAAATAAGCTGCGCAGATAATCAAAAAGAAAGAAAACCTGAGCCACATCTCACACATGTCGCAGCAAAAAACACAATAAAGCAATCATGTATAAATCCACCCCCCCCACCGTTCAATAATCCCCTTCCGGCGACATTAACCCTTGATTCTATACAGATTAAAGGAGCCACACTGTGACCCTGTCTTCTTGCGTTATCATATATATATATATATATATATATATATATATATATATATATAGATATAAAAAATGAAACGATCTTACCAGAATCTATGCCGTGGAACAGGAACACGGCCTCTCAAGTTTGACAGTGTTATAGCATCGCTCCTGACATGGACTTGAGTGGAAGAAGCAGGCAGTGAAACTCGTCAACACTGATTGCTTAAGGAACTGTTAATAAGAGTCTGGATGGTTTCGCAGAAACACTCTCCCTGCATCTCCAGACCCCAACATTCCTCAATGCCCTCACTGAGAGGCTGACAAGACTATTTAAAACTCCAGTCCCATTCCGAAGAGTACTACCCTCCATAAGAGATTACTCTGAATCTTCCGACACGTATCTGCCATCCTCCTGTGACCAAAGGCAAAGAATGACTGGGGGGATAAGGGGAGTGGGGGAGGTATTTAAGCCTTTGGCTAGGGTGTCTTTACCTCCTACTGGTGGCCAGGTTCTGAATTCCCACAAGTAATGAATGAAGCCGTGGACTCTCCTCGTATTAAGATGGAAAAGGCTCCTGAATCATAACATGATGATCCAGCCACCAAGACAGAGTGTGTCTTGTTCTGGACTCCAAAATGTATATGTGGGAGTATTATCCCGGCAGCATTGCAGGGCATACAAAACTGAAGAGGACTTATGTGAAATCGAGAAAACGAATAGCATCCAATGTGTGAATCATTAGGCCTAAAACCTCCATACAAAGGGCTTCTGTAGGACAAAGAACAGACTAAAGGTTAAAAATAGACTGCAACCTTCGTACTTCTGTCAAAAGAAAGCGACTCTTGACTGAGGAACAAGAGAACTCTTTGGAAAATTGATTTTCCAACCATGCTGTTGAAGAAACAACACAAGTCTGTGGGTGTGAGATACTGCTAAATGAAAAGATGGAGCTTGTACCAAGATATCATCCAAAGAAGGAAAAACCTAAATACTGTCAAGAGGGTACCCAGAACCTTTGAAGAGTTCCTGGGAGCAGTAGTCAGACCAAACGGAAGGGCAACAAACTGATGTCTGCCCAGAAAAACAAACCTCATTTTTACAATTGAGGGTAAAAAAGTAAATTTATGCTTACCTGATAAATTAATTTCTTCTATGGTACGACGAGTCCACGGATTCATCCTTTACTTGTGGGATATTATCCTCCTGCTAACAGGAAGTGGCAAAGAGCACCACAGCAGAGCTGTCTATATAGCTCCTCCCCCCAGTCATTCGACCGAAGGTACAGGAAGAAAAAGGAGAAACTAAATGGTGCAGAGGTGACTGAAGTTTAAAATAAAAAAATATAATCTGTCTTAAAATGACAGGGCGGGCCGTGGACTCGTCGTACCATAGAAGAAATTAATTTATTAGGTAAGCATAAATTTACTTTTCTTCTATAAGGTACGACGAGTCCACGGATTCATCCTTTACTTGTGGGATACAATACCAAAGCTACAGGACACGAATGAACGGGAGGGACAAGACAGATGGTTAAACAGAAGGCACCACTGCTTGAAGAACTTTTCTCCCAAAAATAGCCTCCGAAGAAGCAAAAGTATCAAATTTGGAAAAGGTATGAAGCGAAGACCAAGTTGCAGCCTTACAAATCTGTTCAACAGAAGCATCATTTTTAAAAGCCCATGTGGAAGCCACCGCTCTAGTAGAGTGAGCTGTAATCCTTTCAGGAGGCTGCTGTCCAGCAGTCTCGTATGCCAAACGGATGATGTTTTTCAGCCAAAAAGAAAGAGGTAGCCGTAGCTTTTTGACCTCTACGTTTTCCAGAATAGACAACAAACAAAGAAGATGTTTGACGGAAATCCTTGGTTGCTTGCAAGTAAAACTTCAAAGCACGAACCACGTCCAAGTTGTGCAACAGACGCTCCTTCTTAGAGGAAGGATTAGGACACAGAGAAGGAACAACAATTTCCTGGTTGATATTCCTATTAGTAATAACCTTAGGAAGGAATCCAGGTTTGGTACGCAAAACCACCTTATCAGCATGGAAAACAAGATAAGGCGAGACGCATTGCAACGCAGATATTTCAGAAACTCTTCGAGCCGAAGAGATAGCAACTAAAAACAGAACTTTCCAAGATAGAAGCTTAATATCTATGGAATGCTTAGGTTCAACGGAACCCCTTGAAGAACTAAATTCAGACTCCATGGCGGAGCAACAGGTTTAAACACAGGCTTGATTCTAACTAAAGCCTGACAGAACAACTGAACGTCTGGAACATCTGCCAGACGCTTGTGCAGTAGAATTGATAAAGCAGATATCTGTCCCTTTAAGGAACTAGCTGATAGCCCCTTCTCCAATCCTTCTTGGAGAAAGGACAAAATCCTAGGAATCCTGATCTTACTTCATGAGTAGCCTTTGGATTCGCACCAATAAAGATATTTACGCCATATCTTATGATAAATTTTCCTAGTGACAGGCTTTCGAGCCTGAATCAAGGTATCTATGACCGACTCCCGCTTGGATAAAATCAAGCGTTCAATCTCCAAGCAGTCAGCCGCAAAGGAACTAGATTTGGATGCTGGAACGGACCTTGAATCAGAAGGTCCTGTCTCAGTGGCAGAGTCCATGGTGGAAGAGATGACATGTCCACCAGGTCTGCATACCAAGTCTTGCGTGGCCACGCAGGTGCTATCAAAAACATCAAAGCTCTCTCCTGTTTGATTCTGGCTATCAAACAAGGAAGGAGAGGAAATGGTGGAAACACATAAGCCAGGTTGAACGACCAGGGTACTACTAGAGCATCTATCAGTACTGCCTGAGGATCCCTGGACCCGTAACAAGGAAGTTTGGCATTCTGACGAGACGCCATCAGATCCAATTCTGGTGTGCCCCATTGCTGAATCAATTATGCAAACACCTCCGGATGGAGTTCCCACTCCCCTGGATGAAAAGTCTGACGACTTAGAAAAAATCCGCTTCCCAGTTCTCCACTCCTGGGATATAGATTGCTGATAGATGGCAAGAGTGAGTCTCTGCCCATCAAATTATTTTGGTAACCTCTATCATCGCTAGAGAACTCTTTGTTCCCCCCTGATATTTGATATATGCTACAGTCGTGATATTGTCCGACTGGAATCTTATGAATCTGGCCGAAGACAGCTGAGGCCACGCCTGAAGCGCGTTGAATATCGCTCTCAGTTCTAGAATATTTATCGGGAGGAGAGCCTCCTCCTGAGTCCACAAACCCTGTGCTTTCAGGGAATTCCAGACTGCACCCCAGCCCAATAGGCTCGTGTCCGTCGTCACTATGACCCATGCTGGCCTGCGGAAACACATTCCCTGGGACAGATGATCCTGTGACAACCACCAAAGAAGAGAGTCTCTGGTCTCTTGATCCAGATTTATCTGAGGAGATAGATCTGCATAATCCCCATTCCACTGTTTCAGCATGCATAGTTGCAGTGGTCTGAGATGCAAGCGAGCAAACGGAACTATGTCCATTGCCACTACCATTAGTCCGATTACCTCCATACACTGAGCCACTGAGAGCCGAGGAATGGAATGAAGAGCTCGGCAGGTGGTTAAAATCTTTGATTTCCTGACCTCCGTCAGAAAAATTTTCATGTCCACTGAATCTATCAGAGTTCCCAGGAATGGAACTCTTGTGAGAGGGATAAGTGAACTCTTTTTTATGTTCACCTTCCACCCGTGAGATCTTAGAAAAGCCAACACGATGTCCGTGTGAGATTAGGCTAGTTGGTAAGTTGATGCCTGAATTAAGATATCGTCCAGATAAGGCGCCACTGCTATGCCCCACGGCCTTTGAAACGCCAGAAGGGACCCTAGCACATTTGTGAAAATTCTGGGAGCTGTGGCCAACCCGAAGGGAAGAGCCACAAACTGGTAATGCTTGTCCAGAAAGGCGAACCTGAGGAACTGGTGATGATCTTTGTGGATAGGGATGTGTAGATACGCATCCTTTAAGTCCATGGTGGTCATATATTGACCTTCCTGGATCATTGGTAAAATAGTCTGAATGGTCTCCATCTTGAAGGATGGGAATCTGAGGAATTTGTTTAGGATCTTGAGATCTAAAATTGGTCTGAAGGTTCCCTCTTTTTTGGGAACCACAAACAGATTGGAGTAGAACCCCTGCCCCTGTTCTGTTTTCGGAACTGGGCAGATCACTCCCATGGTATATAGGTCTTCTACACAGCGTTAGATCGCCTCTCTTTTTGTCTGGTTTACAGACAATTGAGAAAGATGGAATCTTCCCCTTGGAGGAGAATCTTTGAAATCTAGAAGATACCCCTGGGTTACGATTTCTAAAGCCCAGGAGTCCTGAACGTCTCTTGCCCAAGCCTGAGCAAAGAGAGAAAGTCTTCCCCCTACTAGATCCGGTCCCGGATCGGGGGCTACCCCTTCATGCTGTCTTGGTGGCAGCAGCAGGCTTCTTGGCCTGTTTACCTTTGTTCCAAGTCTGGTTAGGTCTCCAGACTGACTTGGATTGAGCAAAATTTCCCTCTTGCTTTTCAGCAGGGGAGGAGGTAGAGGGACCACCTTTAAAGTTTCGAAAGGAACGAAAATTAATTTTGTTTGGTCCTCATCTTATTTGTCTTATCCCGAGGAAGGGCATGGCCTTTCCCTCCAGTGATGTCTGAAATGATCTTTCAGTTCAGGCCCGAATAGGGTCTTACCCTTGAAAGGGATGGCTAAAAGCTTAGATTTTGATGACACATCAGCAGACCAGGACTTAAGCCATAACGCTCTATGCGCTAAAATGGCAAAACCTAAATTCTTTGCCGCTAATTTAAGCCAGTTGAAAAGCGGCATCTGTAATTAAAGAATTAGCTAGCTTGAGAGCCCTAATTCTATCCAGAATATCATCTAATGGGGTCTCAACCTGAAGAGCCTCCTCCAGAGCCTCAAACCAAAAAGCAGCTGCTGTAGTTACGGGAACAATGCACGCTATAGGTTGGAGAAGAAAACCCTGATGAACAAATATTTTCTTTAGGAGACCCTCTAATTTTTTATCCATAGGATCTTTGAAAGCACAACTGTCCTCAATAGGTATAGTTGTACGCTTAGCCAGGGTAGAAATAGCTCCCTCCACCTTAGGGAACGTCTGCCACGAGTCCCGCATGGTGTCTGATATGGGAAACATTTTCTTAAAAGTAGGAGGGGGAGCGAACGGAATACCTGGTCTATCCCACTCCTTAGTAACAATGTCCGAAATCCTCTTAGGGACCGGAAAAACATCAGTGTAAGCAGGAACCTCTAGAAATCTGTCCATTTTACACAATTTCTCTGGAACTACAATAGGGTCACAATCATCCCGAGTCGCTAAAACCTCCCTGAACAATAAGCGGAGGTGTTCTAGTTTAAATTTAAAAGCCGTCATATCTGAGTCTGTCTGAGGGAACATCTTTCCTGAATCAGAAATTTCTCCCTCAGACAGCAAATCCCTCACCCCCAACTCAGAACATTGTGAGGGTACATCGGATATGGCTAATAAAGCATCAGAGGGCTCAGCATTTGTTCTCACACCAGACCTACTGCGCTTCCCCTGCAACCCAGGCAGCTTAGATAAAACCTCTGTGAGGGTAGTATTCATAACTGCGGCCATATCTTGAAGGGTGAAAGAATTAGACGCACTAGAAGTACTTGGCGTCGCTTGTGCGGGCGTTAATGGTTGTGACACTTGGGGAGAATTAGATGGCATAACCTGATTCCCTTCTGACTGAGAATCATCCTGCAACATACTTTTAGTAGCTAAAATATGTTCTTTGCAAATGACCTTTCAGTGCATGAGGGACACATTCTAAGTGGGGGTTCCACAATGGCTTCTAAACATATTGAACAATGCCTTTCCTCAATGTCAGACATGTTGAACAGGCTAGTAATGACTACAAGCAAGCATGAAAACACTTTATTTAGTGAAAAAAACAACAATCTTAAAAAACGGTACTGCGCCTTTAAGAGAAAAAAAAGCATACACGTTCTGCAAAACTGCTTTAAAATGCACCAAATTTTTCAAATTTTTGATAACAGACTCAATATGTGTAGTTAAGTTTGCCCCACAAGAAAATTTAACATTTAACCCTTTATTGTGCAAACCGGATTGAATTAAGGCCTAAATCCGGAAAAAACACCCCCAGCACCTTGCCACAGCCCTGCTGTGGCGCCTACCTGCCCTCAGGGATTGTAAATATGGTGTTAAAGGTTCGATTTGGCCCAAAACATCCACAAGGGCCCTCAGGAGTTGGAGCTTGCTGAGTGAAAACAACTGCGCATTTGAGGCGCGAAAATAGGCCCCGCCCATCTCACTCGATGTCTCTACAGCCTCAAAGAACTGCACCAGAGCGGTTTTAAACTAGCCATGTGGGTTCTGAGACCCAGAAAATAAGCCAAGTGTACCCTCAATAAAGTTGCCCAAAAAACTTTATTGCCCACAAAACGTTAACAGCACTCCCAGTTCAGAAAACGTTTGCCCACAAACATTCAAAACTCAGTTTCAACCATCTTTTAATTAGCCCCTTATGCAAGCTTAGTAATGCCTTTCTATAGCTCTTAGGATTACTGCTTACCCTTACCCTCATAGGGATACTGTCAGCCTTTCTGAAATACACAGTCTCTCCAGAAAAAAATGACTGAACATACCTCACTGCTATATAGCATGAAAATGTTCCTCACACTGAAGTTTCCTGTACTCCTCAGCCTTTGTGGGAACAGCCCTGGATCTTAGTTACAAATGCTAAGATCATCATCCTCCAGGCAGAAATCTTCATCCATCTGCTGCCTGAGAGTAAATAGTACACACCGGTACCATTTAAAACAAAAAACTCTTGCTTGAAGAAATTAAAAACTAATATTTTATCACCTCTTTCACTTTACCCTTCCTAGTACTTAGAGTAGGCAAAGAGAATGTCTAGGGGGGTGGAGCTAAGGGAGGAGCTATATAGACAGCTCTGCTGTGGTGCTCTTTGCCACTTCCTGTTAGCAGGAGGATAATATCCCACAAGTAAAGGATGAATCCGTGGACTCGTCGTACCTTATAGAAGAAATACAATTTTAATATTCTCCTTGCCGAGGCAAACTACTACTGGGAGAGGAGGAAAAGTAGGAGGGATATGTTAAAGCTCTGGTAAGGTGTCTTTGCATCCTCCTGGTGGCCAGTTGATGTAATTCCCAAGATTAAGGAATCATGGACTCTCACTATTATTAAAAACAAAAAGTACTTAAACACATGCACCCAACCACTGGAAAAACAAAAAAATTATCCAGTAGAAAGCCAAACCAGTGCTGTACCATAAAAACAGAGGAAATGAAACAGGAGCATACCGATGTCAAACAGTAGGCGGCAAAGGAGATGTCCCTGCGACATCTGTGGCAGGCTTGTGACTAACTCCCAACAATGTGTAATTGTGCCACTACCCAATACTCCTAACACATTCCTCTGTCAAACAGCAGCACTCTGAAAGGAAAATTGGGCCTCAACTCTGTCTGAGACCCCTCTCAAAAAAAAATATAATTTATGCTTACATGATAAATTCTTTTCTCTTGTAGTGTAGTCAGTCCACGGGTCATCCATTACTTATGGGATTATAACTCCTCCCTAACAAGAAGTGCAAGAGGATCACCCAAGCAGAGCTGCTACATAGCTCCTCCCCTCTACGTCATTCCCAGTCATTCGACCGAAACCAAACGAGAAAGGAGAAACTATAGGGTGCAGTGGTGACTGGAGTTTAATTAAAATTTAGACCTGCCGTAAAAACAGGGCGGGCCGTGGACTGACTACACTACAAGAGAAAAGAATTTATCAGGTAAGCATAAATTATATTTTGTCTTGTTAAGTGTAGTCAGTCCACGGGTCATCCATTACTTATGGGATACCAATACCAAAGCTAAAAGTACACGGATGACGGGAGGGACAAGGCAGGATCTTTACACGGAAGGAACCACTGCCTGTAAAACCTTTCTCCCAAAAACAGCCTCCGAAGAAGCAAAAGTGTCAAATTTGTAAAATTTTGAAAAAGTGTGAAGTGAAGACCAAGTTGCAGCCTTGCAAATCTGTTCAACAGAGGCCTCATTTTTAAAGGCCCAAGTGGAAGCCACAGCTCTAGTAGAATGAGCTGTAATCCTTTCAGGAGGCTGCTGTCCAGCAGTCTCATAAGCTAAACGTATTATGCTACGAAGCCAAAAAGAGAGAGAGGTAGCCGAAGCTTTTTGACCTCTCCTCTGTCCAGAATAAACGACAAACAGAGAAGAAGTTTGACGAAAATCTTTATTTGCCTGCAAATAAAATTTCAGGGCACGGACGACGTCCAGATTGTGCAAAAGTCGTTCCTTCTTTGAAGAAGGGTTAGGACACAATGATGGAACAACAATCTCTTGATTGATATTCCTGTTAGTGACTACCTTAGGTAAGAACCCAGGTTTAGTACGCAGAACTACCTTGTCTGAATGAAAAATCAGATAAGGAGAATCACAATGTAAGGCAGATAACTCAGAGACTCTTCGAGCCGAGGAAATAGCCATCAAAAACAGAACTTTCCAAGATAACAGCTTGATATCGATGGAATGAAGGGGTTCAAACGGAACGCCTTGCAGAACGTTAAGAACTAAGTTTAAGCTCCACGGCGGAGCAACAGTCTTAAACACAGGCTTAATCCTAGCCAAAGCCTGACAAAAAGCTTGAACGTCTGGAACTTCTGCCAGACGTTTGTGTAGAAGGATAGACAGAGCTGAAATCTGCCCCTTTAACGAACTAGCAGATAAACCCTTTTCTAAACCTTCTTGTAGAAAAGACAAAATCCTAGGAATCCTAACCTTACTCCATGAGTAACTCTTGGATTCGCACCAATATAAATATTTACGCCATATTATATGGTAAATTTTCCTGGTAACAGGTTTCCTAGCCTGTATCAAGGTATCAATAACTGACTTGAGAATCCACGCTTTGATAGAATCAAGCATTCAATCTCCATGCAGTCAGTCTCAGAGAAATTAGATTTGGATGTTTGAAAGGACCCTGCATCAGAAGGTCCTGTCTCAGAGGCAGAGACCAAGGTGGACAAGACGACATGTCCACTAGATCTGCATACCAGGTCCTGCGTGGCCACGCAGGCGCTATCAAAATCACCGATGCTCTCTCCTGTTTGATTCTTGCAATCAATCGAGGAAGCATCGGGAATGGTGGAAACACATAAACCATGTTTAAAACCCAAGGTGCTGTCAGAGCATCTATCAGCACCGCTCCCGGATCCCTGGACCTGGATCCGTAACAAGGAAGCTTGGCGTTCTGGCGAGATGCCATGAGATCCAGATCTGGTTTGCCCTAACGATGAATCAGTTGGGCAAAGACCTCCGGATGAAGTTCCCACTCCCCCAGATGAAAGGTCTGGCGACTTAGAAAATCTGCCTCCCAGTTCTCCACTCCTGGGATGTGGATCGCTGACAGGTGGCAAGAGTGAGACTCTGCCCAGCAAATTATCTTTGAGACTTCCAACATCGCTAGGGAACTCCTGGTTCCTCCTTGATGCTTGATGTAAGCCACAGTCGTGATGTTGTCCGACTGAAACTTGATGAACCTCAGAGTTGCTAACTGAGGCCAAGCCAGAAGAGCATTGAAAATTGCTCTTAATTCCAGAATGTTTATTGGAAGGAGACTCTCCTCCTGAGTCCATGATCCCTGAGCCTTCAGGGAATTCCAGACTGCGCCCCAACCTAGAAGGCTGGCGTCTGTTACAATCGTCCAATTTGGCCTGCGGAAGGGCATCCCCTTGGACAGATGTGGCCGAGAAAGCCACCATAGAAGAGAATCTCTGGTCTCTTGATCCAGATTTAGCAGAGGGGACAAATCTGAGTAATCCCCATTCCACTGACTTAGCATGCACACGGTCTTAGTACCGCCAGAATAGAGCCCAGAACCTTTGTAAAGATTCTTGGAGCCGTAGCTAACCCGAAGGGAAGAGCTACAAACTGGTAATGCCTGTCTAGGAAGGCAAATCTTAGATACCGGTAATGATGCTTGTGAATCGGTATGTGAAGATAGGCATCCTTTAAATCCACTGTGGTCATGTACTGACCCTCTTGGATCATGGATAGGATGGTTCGAATAGTTTCCATTTTGAACGATGGGACTCTTAGGAATTTGTTTAAGATCTTTAAGTCCAAGATTGGTCTGAAGGTTCCCTCTTTTTTGGGAACCACAAACAGATTTGAATAGAATCCCTGCCCTTGTTCCGACCACGGAACTGGGTGGATCACCCCCATTAGCAAGAGGTCTTGTACACAGCGTAGAAACGCCTCTTTCTTTACTTGGTTTGCTGACAACCTTGAAAGATGAAATCTCCTTTGTGGAGGAGAAGCTTTGTAATCCCCATTCCACTGACTCAGCATGCATAATTGCTGCAGTCTGAGATGTAGGCGCGCAAATGGCACTATGTCCATTGCCGCTACCATTAAGCCGATTACCTCCATACACTGAGCCACCGAAGGGCGCAGAATGGAGTGAAGAACACGGCAAGCATTTAGAAGTTTTGATAACCTGGACTCCGTCAGGTAAATTTTCATTTCTACAGAATCTATAAGAGTCCCTAAGAAGGAGACTCTTGTGAGTGGGGATAGAGAACTCTTTTCCTCGTTCACTTTCCACCCGTGCGACCTCAGAAATGCCAGAACTAAAGATTCTCGGGGCTGTAGCCAACCCGAAGGGAAGAGCTACAAATTGGTAATGCCTGTCTAGAAAGGCAAACCTTAGAAACCGATGATGGTCTTTGTGAATCGGTATGTGAAGGTAGGCATCCTTTAGGTCCACTGTGGTCATGTACTGACCCTCTTGGATCATGGGTAGGATGGTCCAAATAGTTTCCATTTTGAAAGATGGAACTCTGAGGAATTTGTTTAAGATCTTTAGATCCAAAATTGGTCTGAAGGTTCCCTCTTTTTTGGGAACCACAAACAGATTTGAATAAAAACCCTGTCCTTGTTCTGTCCGCGGAACTGGATGGATCACTCCCATAATTAGGAGGTCTTGCACACAGCGTAGGAATGCCTCTTTCTTTATCTGATTTGCAGATAGCCTTGAAAGATGAAATCTCCCTTGTGGAGGGGAAGCTTTGAAGTCCAGAAGATATCCCTGAGATATGATCTTGAACATCTCTTGCCCATGCCTGGGCGAAGAGAGAAAGTCTTCCCCCTACTAGATCCGTCGCCGGATAGGGGGCCGTTCCTTCATGCTGTCTTAGAGGCAGCAGCAGGCTTTCTGGCCTGCTTGCCTTTGTTCCAGGACTGGTTAGGTTTCCAGGCCTGCTTAGATTGAGCAAAAGTTCCCTCTTGCTTTGAAGCGGAGGAAGTTGATGCTGCACCTGCCTTGAAATTTCGAAAGGCATGAAAATTAGACTGTTTGGCCTTTGCTTTGGCCCTGTCCTGAGGAAGGGTATGACCCTTACCTCCAGTAATGTCAGCAATAATTTCCTTCAAACCAGGCCCGAATAAGGTCTGCCCCTTGAAAGGAATGTTGAGTAATTTAGACTTGGAAGTCACGTCAGCTGACCAGGATTTAAGCCATAGCGCCCTACGCGCCTGGATGGCGAATCCGGAATTCTTAGCCGTTAGTTTAGTCAAATGAACAATGGCATCAGAAACAAATGAGTTAGCTAGCTTAAGTGTTCTAAGCTTGTCAATAATTTCAGTCAATGGAGCTGTATGGATGGCCTCTTCCAGGGCCTCAAACCAGAATGCCGCCGCGGCCGTGACAGGCGCTATGCATGCAAGCGGCTGTAAAATAAAACCTTGTTGAATAAACATTTTCTTAAGGTAACCCTCCAATTTTTTATCCATTGGATCTGAAAAAGCACAACTGTCCTCAACCGGGATAGTGGTACGCTTTGCTAAAGTAGAGACTGCTCCCTCCACCTTAGGGACCGTCTGCCATAAGTCCCGTGTAGTGGCGTCTATTGGAAACATTTTTCTAAATATAGGAGGTGGGGAAAAAGGCACATCCGGTCTATCCCACTCCTTGCTAATAATTTCTGTAAGCCTTTTAGGTATAGGAAAAACATCAGTACACACCGTCACCGCATAGTATTTATCCAGCCTACACAATTTCTCTGGTACTGCAACTGTGTTACAGTCATTCAGAGCAGCTAATATCTCCCCAAGCAATACACGGAGGTTCTCAAGCTTAAATTTAAAATTAGAAATCTCTGAATCAGGTTTCCCCGAATCAGAGACGTCACCCACAGACTGAAGCTCTCCGTCCTCATGATCTGCATATTGTGACGCAGTATCAGACATGGCCCTTACAGCATCTGCGCGCTCTGTATTTCTCCTAACCCCAGAGCAATCGCGCTTGCCTCTTAATTCAGGCAACCTGGATAATACCTCTGACAGGGTATTATTCATGATTGCAGCCATGTCCTGCAAGGTAATCGCTATGGGCGTCCCTGATGCAATTGGCGCCATATTAGCGTGCATCCCCTGAGCGGGAGGCGAAGGGTCTGACACGTGGGGAGAGTTAGTCGGCATAACTTCCCCCTCGTCAGAATCTTCTGGTGATATTTCTTTTATAGTTAAAGACTGATCTTTACTGTTTAAGGTGAAATCAATACATTTAGTACACATTCTCCTATGGGGCTCCACCATGGCTTTCAAACATAATGAAGTTGTTTCCTCTGTGTCAGACATGTTTAAACAGACTAGCAATGAGACTAGCAAGCTTGGAAAACACTTTAAACAAGTTTACAAGCAATATAAAAAACGTTACTGCACCTTTAAGAAACTCAAATTTTTGCCAAAATTTGAAATAACAGTGAAAAAACAGAATTTATGTTTACCTGATAAATTACTTTCTCCAACGGTGTGTCCGGTCCACGGCGTCATCCTTACTTGTGGGATATTCTCCTCCCCAACAGGAAATGGCAAAGAGCCCAGCAAAGCTGGTCACATGATCCCTCCTAGGCTCCGCCTTCCCCAGTCATTCGACCGACGTAAAGGAGGAATATTTGCATAGGAGAAACCATATGATACCGTGGTGACTGTAGTTAAAGAAAATAAATTATCAGACCTGATTAAAAAACCAGGGCGGGCCGTGGACCGGACACACCGTTGGAGAAAGTAATTTATCAGGTAAACATAAATTCTGTTTTCTCCAACATAGGTGTGTCCGGTCCACGGCGTCATCCTTACTTGTGGGAACCAATACCAAAGCTTTAGGACACGGATGAAGGGACGGAGCAAATCAGGTCACCTAAATGGAAGGCACCACGGCTTGCAAAACCTTTCTCCCAAAAATAGCCTCAGAAGAAGCAAAAGTATCAAACTTGTAAAATTTGGTAAACGTGTGCAGTGAAGACCAAGTCGCTGCCTTACATATCTGATCAACAGAAGCCTCGTTCTTGAAGGCCCATGTGGAAGCCACAGCCCTAGTGGAATGAGCTGTGATTCTTTCAGGAGGCTGCCGTCCGGCAGTCTCATAAGCCAATCTGATGATGCTTTTAATCCAAAAAGAGAGAGAGGTAGAAGTTGCTTTTTGACCTCTCCTTTTACCAGAATAAACAACAAACAAGGAAGATGTTTGTCTAAAATCCTTTGTAGCATCTAAATAGAATTTTAGAGCGCGAACAACATCCAAATTGTGCAACAAACGTTCCTTCTTTGAAACTGGATTCGGACACAAAGAAGGCACGACTATCTCCTGGTTAATGTTTTTGTTAGAAACAACTTTCGGAAGAAAACCAGGTTTAGTACGTAAAACCACCTTATCTGCATGGAACACCAGATAAGGAGGAGAACACTGCAGAGCAGATAATTCTGAAACTCTTCTAGCAGAAGAAATTGCAACCAAAAACAAAACTTTCCAAGATAATAACTTAATATCAACGGAATGTAAGGGTTCAAACGGAACCCCCTGAAGAACTGAAAGAACTAAATTGAGACTCCAAGGAGGAGTCAAAGGTTTGTAAACAGGCTTGATTCTAACCAGAGCCTGAACAAAGGCTTGAACATCTGGCACAGCTGCCAGCTTTTTGTGAAGTAACACAGACAAGGCAGAAATCTGTCCCTTCAAGGAACTTGCAGATAATCCTTTCTCCAATCCTTCTTGAAGAAAGGATAGAATCTTAGGAATTTTTACCTTGTCCCAAGGGAATCCTTTAGATTCACACCAACAGATATATTTTTTCCATATTTTGTGGTAAATTTTTCTAGTTACAGGCTTTCTGGCCTGAACAAGAGTATCAATAACAGAATCTGAGAACCCTCGCTTTGATAAGATCAAGCGTTCAATCTCCAAGCAGTCAGTTGGAGTGAGACCAGATTCGTATGCTCGAACGGACCTTGAACAAGAAGGTCTCGTCTCAAAGGTAGCTTCCATGGTGGAGCCGATGACATATTCACCAGGTCTGCATACCAAGTCCTGCGTGGCCACGCAGGAGCTATCAAGATCACCGATGCCCTCTCCTGATTGATCCTGGCTACCAGCCTGGGGATGAGAGGAAACGGCGGGAATACATAAGCTAGTTTGAAGGTCCAAGGTGCTACTAGTGCATCTACTAGAGTCGCCTTGGGATCCCTGGATCTGGACCCGTAGCAAGGAACCTTGAAGTTCTGACGAGAGGCCATCAGATCCATGTCTGGAATGCCCCACAGTTGAGTAATTTGGGCAAAGATTTCCGGATGGAGTTCCCACTCCTCCGGATGTAAGGTCCGACGACTCAGAAAATCCGCTTCCCAATTTTCCACTCCTGGGATGTGGATTGCAGACAAGTGGCAGGAGTGAGTCTCCGCCCATTGAATGATTTTGGTCACTTCTTCCATCGCCAGGGAACTCCTTGTTCCCCCCTGATGGTTGATGTACGCAACAGTCGTCATGTTGTCTGATTGAAACCGTATGAACTTGGCCTTTGCTAGCTGAGGCCAAGCCTTGAGAGCATTGAGTATCGCTCTTAGTTCCAGAATGTTTATTGGTAGAAGAGATTCTTCCCGAGACCAAAGACCCTGAGCTTTCAGGGGTCCCCATACCGCGCCCCAGCCCATCAGACTGGCGTCGGTCGTGACAATGACCCACTCTGGTCTGCGGAAGCTCATCCCCTGTGACAGGTTGTCCAGGGACAGCCACCAACGGAGTGAATCTCTGGTCCTCTGATTTACTTGTATCGTCGGAGACAAGTCTGTATAGTCCCCATTCCACTGACTGAGCATGCACAGTTGTAATGGTCTTAGATGAATGCGCGCAAAAGGAACTATGTCCATTGCCGCTACCATCAAACCTATTACTTCCATGCACTGCGCTATGGAAGGAAGAGTAACGGAATGAAGAATTTGACAAGAGTTTAGAAGTTTTGTTTTTCTGGCCTCTGTCAGAAAAATCCTCATTTCTAAGGAGTCTATTATTGTTCCCAAGAAGGGAACCCTTGTTGACGGAGATAGAGAACTCTTTTCTACGTTCACTTTCCAACCGTGAGATCTGAGAAAGGCCAGGACAATGTCCGTGTGAGCCTTTGCTTGAGGAAGGGACGACGCTTGAATCAGAATGTCGTCCAAGTAAGGTACTACTGCAATGCCCCTTGGTCTTAGCACCGCTAGAAGGGACCCTAGTACCTTTGTGAAAATCCTTGGAGCAGTGGCTAATCCGAACGGAAGTGCCACGAACTGGTAATGCTTGTCCAGGAATGCGAACCTTAGGAACAGATTGGAGTAGCACCCCATCCCTTGTTCTCCTAATGGAACAGGATGAATCACTCCCATTCTTAACAGGTCTTCTACACAATGTAAGAATGCCTGTTTTTTTATGTGGTCTGAAGACAATTGAGACCTGTGGAACCTCCCCCTTGGGGGAAGCCCCTTGAAGTCCAGAAGATAACCTTGGGAGACTATTTCTAGCGCCCAAGGATCCAGAACATCTCTTGCCCAAGCCTGAGCGAAGAGAGAGAGTCTGCCCCCCACCAGATCCGGTCCCGGATCGGGGGCCAACATCTCATGCTGTCTTGGTAGCAGTGGCGGGTTTCTTGGCCTGCTTTCCCTTGTTCCAGCCTTGCATTGGTCTCCAGGCTGGCTTGGCTTGAGAAGTATTACCCTCTTGCTTAGAGGACGTAGCACTTGGGGCTGGTCCGTTTCTACGAAAGGGACGAAAATTAGGTTTATTTTTGGCCTTGAAAGACCTATCCTGAGGAAGGGCGTGGCCCTTGCCCCCAGTGATATCAGAGATAATCTCTTTCAAGTCAGGGCCAAACAGCGTTTTCCCCTTGAAAGGAATGTTAAGCAATTTGTTCTTGGAAGACGCATCCGCTGACCAAGATTTTAACCAAAGCGCTCTGCGCGCCACAATAGCAAACCCAGAATTTTTCGCCGCTAACCTAGCCAATTGCAAAGTGGCGTCTAGGGTGAAAGAATTAGCCAATTTGAGAGCACGGATTCTGTCCATAATCTCCTCATAAGAAGGAGAATTACTAGTGATCGCCTTTTCTAGCTCATCGAACCAGAAACACGAGGCTGTAGTGACAGGGACAATGCATGAAATTGGTTGTAGAAGGTAACCTTGCTGAACAAACATCTTTTTAAGCAAACCTTCTAATTTTTTATCCATAGGATCCTTGAAAGCACAACTATCTTCTATGGGTATAGTGGTGCGTTTGTTTAGAGTAGAAACCGCCCCCTCGACCTTGGGGACTGTCTGCCATAAGTCCTTTCTGGGGTCGACCATAGGAAACAATTTTTTAAATATGGGGGGAGGGACGAAAGGTATACCGGGCCTTTCCCATTCTTTATTTACAATGTCCGCCACCCGCTTGGGTATAGGAAAAGCTTCGGGGGGCCCCGGGACCTCTAGGAACTTGTCCATTTTACATAGTTTCTCTGGGATGACCAAATTCTCACAATCATCCAGAGTGGATAACACCTCCTTAAGCAGAGCGCGGAGATGTTCTAATTTAAATTTAAATGTAATCACATCAGGTTCAGCTTGTTGAGAAATTTTCCCTGAATCTGAAATTTCTCCCTCAGACAAAACCTCCCTGGCCCCCTCGGACTGGTGTAGGGGCCCTTCAGAAACAATATCATCAGCGTCCTCATGCTCTTCAGTATTTTCTAAAACAGAGCAGTCGCGCTTTCGCTGATAAGTGGGCATTTTGGCTAAAATGTTTTTGATAGAATTATCCATTACAGCCGTTAATTGTTGCATAGTAAGGAGTATTGGCGCGCTAGATGTACTAGGGGCCTCCTGTGTGGGCAAGACTGGTGTAGACGAAGGAGGGGATGATGCAGTACCATGCTTACTCCCCTCACTTGAGGAATCATCTTGGGCATCATTTTCTCTAAATTTTGTGTCACATAAATCACATCTATTTAAATGAGAAGGAACCTTGGCTTCCCCACATTCAGAACACAGTCTATCTGGCAGTTCAGACATGTTAAACAGGCATAAACTTGATAACAAAGTACAAAAAACGTTTTAAAATAAAACCGTTACTGTCACTTTAAATTTTAAACTGAACACACTTTATTACTGCAATTGCGAAAAAGTATGAAGGAATTGTTCAAAATTCACCAAAATTTCACCACAGTGTCTTAAAGCCTTAAAAGTATTGCACACCAAATTTGGAAGCTTTAACCCTTAAAATAACGGAACCGGAGCCGTTTTTATATTTAACCCCTTTACAGTCCCTGGTATCTGCTTTGCTGAGACCCAACCAAGCCCAAAGGGGAATACGATACCAAATGACGCCTTCAGAAAGTCTTTTCTCTGTATCAGAGCTCCTCACACATGCCTCTGCATGTCATGCTTCTCAAAAACAAGTGCGCAATACAGGCGCGAAAATGAGACTCTGCCTATGATTAGGGAAAGCCCCTAGAGAATAAGGTGTTCAATACAGTGCCTGCCGGTTATTTTACAAAATTCCCAAGATTAAAATAATTCCTCAAGGCTATGGAGAATAAAATATGTTTATATATGAATCGATTTAGCCCAGAAAATGTCTACAGTCTTAAAAAGCCCTTGTGAAGCCCTTATTTACTGTCTTGTAATAAAAATGGCTTACCGGATCCCATAGGGAAAATGACAGCTTCCAGCATTACATCGTCTTGTTAGAATGTGTCATACCTCAAGCAGCAAAAGTCTGCTCACTGTTCCCCCAACTGAAGTTAATTCCTCTCAACAGTCCTGTGTGGAACAGCCATCGATTTTAGTAACGGTTGCTAAAATCATTTTCCTCTTACAAACAGAAATCTTCATCTCTTTTCTGTTTCAGAGTAAATAGTACATACCAGCACTATTTTAAAATAAACTCTTGATTGAATAATAAAAACTACAGTTAAACACTAAAAAACTCTAAGCCATCTCCGTGGAGATGTTGCCTGTACAACGGCAAAGAGAATGACTGGGGAAGGCGGAGCCTAGGAGGGATCATGTGACCAGCTTTGCTGGGCTCTTTGCCATTTCCTGTTGGGGAGGAGAATATCCCACAAGTAAGGATGACGCCGTGGACCGGACACACCTATGTTGGAGAAAAGGCAGTTACACTAACAACATTTTTACAGTGTATGTAACAAGTTAGCAGAGCATTGCACCCACTTGCAAATGGATGATTAACCCCTTAATACCAAACACAGAATAATAACTGACAAAAAAGTTTTTTTTTTTTTTGTTTTTTTTTTTAACTAGTCACAACAACTGCCACAGCTCTACTGTGGCTTGTTACCTCCCTCAAAAACGACTTTGAAGCCTTTTGAGCCCTCCAGAGATATCCTGGATCATGCAGGAAGAAGCTGGATGTCTGTGTCTGTAATTTTTGCTGCACAAAAAAACCCCTCCCACTCATATTACAACAGTGGAAAGTCAGGAAACTGTTACTAGGCAGAATTCAAGCCAGCCATGTGGAAAAAAACTAGGCCCCAATAAGTTTTATCACCAAACATATATAAAAACGATTAAACATGCCAGCAAACGTTTTATATTACATTTTTATAAGAGTATGCATCTCTATTAATAAGCCTGATACCAGTAGCTCTCACTGCATTTAAGGCTTTACTTACATTACTTCGGTATCAGCAGCATTTTCTAGCAAATTCCATCCCTAGAAATATATTAACTGCACATACCTTATTGCAGGATAACCTGCACGCCATTCCCTCTCTGAAGTTACCTCACTCCTCAGAATATGTGAGAACAGCCATGGATCTTAGTTACTTCTGCTAAGATCATAGAAAACGCAGGCAGATTCTTCTTCTAAATACTGCCTGAGATAAACAGTACACTCCGGTACCATTTAAAAATAACAAACTTTTGATTGAAGAATAAACTAAGTATAAAACACCACACTCCTCTTACGACCTCCATCTTGGTTGAGGCTTGCAAGAGAATGACTGGATATGACAGTTAGGGGAGGAGCTATATAGCAGCTCTGCTGTGGGTGATCCTCTTGCAACTTCCAGTTGGGAAGGAGAATATCCCACAAGTAATGGATGATCCGTGGACTGGATACACTTAACAAGATAAACTAGTTTTGGAGACCCCTGGGCTCTGTAGAGACGTCCTGGATCATGGAGGAAGAAATAGGAAGACTGTGACTGAATTTTAACTGCGCAATAAAGCACTAAAATAGGCCCCTCCCACTCATATTACAACAGTGGGGAAGCTCAGTAAACTGTTTTTATGCAGAAAAAAAAAACGACAGCCATGTGGTAAAAAATCATGCCCATAAAGTTTTATCACCAAGTACCTCAGGAAAAACGATTAACATGCCAGTAAACGTTTTATAATTGAAACTTATGAAGTGTTATTAATAAGCCTGCTGCAGTGAAGGCTCAAATATTACTTTAAAATTGACAGTTTTTTCTAAGTGAAATTCCATTCCCCAGAAAATACCTCAGAGTATGCATACATAATTATCAGCCTGATACCAGTCGCTACTACTGCATTTAAGGCTGCACTTACATTACATCGGTATTAGCAGTATTTTCTCAGTCAATTCCATTCCTTAGAAAATATTTTACTGCACATACCTCCTTGCAGGTGGGCCCTGCATGCTATCCCCTGTTCTGAAGTTACCTCACTCCTCAGAATGGCCGAGAACAGCAAGTGGATCTTAGTTACGACCGCTAAGATCATAGAAAACTCAGGCAGATTCTTCTTCTAATGCTGCCTGAGAACAAACAACACACTCCGGTGTCGTTTAAAATAACAAACTTTTGATTGAAGAAATATTAACTAAGTTTAAAACACCACAGTCCTCTCACACGTCCTATCTTTAGTTAGGTGCAAGAGAATGACTGGGAATGACGTAGAGGGGAGGAGCTATGTAGCAGCTCTGCTTGGGTGATCCTCTTGCACTTCCTGTTAGGGAGGAGTTATAATCCCATAAGTAATGGATGACCCGTGGACTGACTACACTTAACAAGAGAAAAAAAAACCCATTAAAAAAACAACATCTAGGAGCACCTTGATTCTTCACCTAACTCCAGCAAAATCAAAGACAAGACTAGTTACCATAGAGGTGGGAGGGGTTTTATAGGGCTCTTGGAGTTTGGGAATCTTTGTCTCCTAGTGGTCAGGAAAGGTAATTTCCAGGAGTAATGAATTGACACTCTCCACATGGGTTTCATGTTCCTTTTAAGCAGCAACTAACAATTGACAATGATGAAACTGTCACGAACATATTTATTATACAAAAATAAAATTAACATAGATTGGTTAATAAAATTTCTCGACATTGAATACAATTTTGAACTTCAATACCATATACTTAATTTTCCTGTATATTTTAAATATATATAACAAATCAGCAAATGTCTAATTTTGATATTTGAATGGTAACACAATTATTATTATTACACCTTTGACAACTGTTCTACCATTTAAATGTCAAAATTTGAATAATACAAACATTCTAACATTGTTACATGCCCTGTTATTAGGATTTGAAATGCACAACACCAATTGTGAGATGGGACTTGATGCTCTTGCCACTAATCCTAAAAAAATTGTAATGAGTGCAACAGGTTCAAAGCCACACAGAGAAAAGGTGCAGTGGATTTCTTTAAATAACAAACAAATGCATACATTATTGATATACAGATTGGACACCCTATGTCATAACCAGACCAAGTGACTTTAGGTCTATACTGCTTTTATTTTCCTAGGTTTAATACTAGAACACCTTACCATAGAATAAAGAAGAGAAAAAGAAGAGAAAAGGAAGAGATTTGAAATACAGAATGAATATCAAGACTCTAAACCTAGTGGATTTGTGATACATTTAAATGGACAGTATACACCAGAATTGTTATTGTTTAAAAAGATAGATAATCCCTTTATTACCCATTCCCTAGTTTTGCACAACCAACACAGTTATATTAATATACTTTTTACCTCTGTGATTACCTTGTATCTAAGCCTCTGCAAACTTCCCCCTTATTTCAGTTCTTTTGACTGACATACATTTTAGCCAATCAGAGCTGGCTCACTGGAACTCCACGTGCATGAGCACAGTATTATCTATATGAAACACGTGAACTAACACCCTCTAGTGGTGAAAAACTGTCAAAATGCCCTGAGAGAAGAGGCGGCCTTCAAGGGCTTAGAAATTAGCATATGAACCTCCTAGGTTTAGCTTTCAACTAAGAATATCAAGAGAACAAAGCAAAATTGGTGATAAAAGTAAATTGGAAAATTGTTTAAAATTACATGCCCTATCTGAATCATGAAAGTTTATTTTGGACTAAACTGTCCCTTTAAAGACTATGAAATGAAAAGATACATTTTTAGGTAAAAAGACACTTACATTGTCCTATAGCGAACGCCTCTCTTTGAGTTATAAAACCTGCAACCAAAGTACAGGACAGCAAGAATACCCAGTGTCAGTACTATGCCACCAATAAAACTGCCCAAGTCAAAACCAGAGGACTTAGTCACCGCAGCGGCAACTGAACCTGTAAGAAACAAAAAATAAATGGTGTTACAACAACAAGCAAGCTTCCTACATTCTACAGCGCAAATATAGTTCTTCTTAAAAGCTTTGTTATAATCTATCCTACAGAAGGGATTTGATCTGTTTAGAAGTACAATCTGCCCAAGAAAAATCATATTGGGGGGGATTACTTATATTTACTGATAAATCAATATCTGAACTGATATTCAGGTACTATAGTGACTAATAATGTCATGCAGCTTAATATGTTGCTACTTTGAGGAAACTGATGTATCAGCAAGTATAAAAACAAAATTTAGGCTTACCTGATAAATTTCTTTCCGGACATGGAGAGTCCGCAACATCATTCCTATTACTAATGGGATATTCACTACTGGCCAGCAGGAGGCCAAGAGCACCCCAGCAGAGATGTTAAGTGTCACTTGCCTTACCCATAACCCCCAGTCATTCAGCCGAAGGGAAATGGAAAAAGATAACACAAAGGTGTAGAGGTGCCTGAGGTTTAACAAAAAAAGGAAATTTATGCTTAGCTGATAAATTGATTTCTTCTACGATACGAGTCCACGGATTTCATCCTTACTTGTGGGATATTATCCTCCTGCTAACAGGTACTGGCAAAGAGCACCACAGCAGAGCTGTATATATATAGCTCCTCCCTTCCCCTCCACCCCCAGTCATTCGACCGAAGGTTTTAGGAAGAGAAAGGAAAAGCTAAAAAGGTGCAGAGGTGACTGAAGTTGTAAATAATAAAAAATATAATCTGTCTTAAATTGACAGGGAGGGCCGTGTACTCGTCGTATCGTAGAATAAATCAATTTATCAGGAAAGCATAAAATTTCCTTTTCTTCTATAAGATACGACGAGTCTACGGATTTCATCCTTACTTGTGGGATACAATACCAAAGCTACAGGACACGGATGAAAGGGAGGGACAAGACAGAGACCTAAACGGAAGGCACCACTGCTTGAAGAACTTTTCTCCCAAAAACAGCCTCAGAAGAAGCAAAAGTATTACATTTGTAAAATTTGGAAAAAGTATGAAGGGACCAAGACCAAGTCGCAGCCTTACAAATCTGTTCAACAGATGCATCGTTTTTAAAAGCCTATGTGGAAGCCATAGCCCTAGTAGAATGAGCCGTAATTCTTTCATGAGGCTGCTGTCCAGCAGTCTCATATGCGAAGCAGATGATACTTCTCAGCCAAAAAGAAAGAGAGGTAGCCGTAGCTTTCTGACCCCTACGCTTTCCAGAATAAACAATGAATAATGAAGATGATTAACGGAAATCCTTAGTTGCCTGTAAGTAGAACTTTAAGGCACGGACCACGTCCAGGTTATGTAACAGACGCTCCTTCTTAGAAGAAGGATTAGGACACAAAGAAGAACAACAATTTCCTGATTAATCTTATTTGATACAACCTTAGGAAGAAAACCAGGTTTGGTACGTAAAACCACCTTATCAGAATGAAATATGAGATAAGGCGAATCACACTAACGCTGAAAGCTCAAAAACTCTTCGAGCAGAAAAAATAGCAACCAAAAACAGAACTTTCCAAGATAACAATTTAATATCTATGGAATGCATAGGTTCAAACGGAACCCCTTGAAGAACTCGAAGAACTAAATTTAAACTCCAGGGAGGAGTAATTGGTCTAAATACAGGATTAATTCTAGATAGAGCCTGACAAAAAGACTGAACATCTGGCACATCTGCCAAACGTTTGTGAAACAAAATTGACAAAGCAGAAATTTGTCCCTTTAAAGAACTTGCTGATAACCCTTTCTCCAATCCTTCTTGGAGAAAAGACAGAATCCTGGGAATCCTAACTTTACTCCATGAGTAACCCTTGGATTCACACCAATAAATATATTTACGCCATATCTTATGATAGATTTTACTAGTGACAGGCCTTCTAGCCTGTATCAAAGTATTGATGACCGAATCAGAGAATCCTAGATAAAATCAAGCGTTCAATCTCCACGCAGTCAGCTGCAGATAAATTAGATTTGGATGTTGGAAAGAACCTTAAATGAGAAGGTCCTGTCTCAAAAGAAGTTTCCACGGTGGCAGAGAGGACATGTCCACTAGATCCGCATACCAAGTCCTGCGTGGCCACGCAGGCGCTATCAGGATTACTGAAGCTCTCTCCTGTTTGATTCGAGCAATCACGCGTGGAAGGAGAGGAAATGGTGGAAACACATAAGCTAGGCTGAACGACCAAGGCATCTATCAGTTCGGCCTGAGGATCCCTCGACCTGGATCCGTATCTTGGAAGCTTGGCATTCTATCGAGATGCCATCAGATCCAATTCCGGTCTGCCCCATCGGATAATCAGTGAGGCAAACACTCCCCCGGATGAAAGGTCTGTCGACTTAGAAAATCCGCTTCCCAGTTCTCTACTCCTGGGATGTAAATTGCCGACATAACAAGAGTGGGCCTCCGCCCATCGGATTATCTTGAATACTTCTATCATCGCTAAGGAACTCCTTGTTCCCCCCTGATGATTGATATATGCAACAGACTGGAATCTGATGAATTTGTTCGAAGCCAACTGAGGCCACGCCTGAAGCGCATTGAATATTGCTCTCAGTTCCAGAATATTGATTGGAAGTAGAGACTCCACCTGAGTCCAAACACCCTGAGCCTTCAGGGAATTCCAGACTGAACCCCAGCCAAGAAGGCTGTTGTCCGTTGTCACCATCACCCACGAGGGTCTGCGGAAACAAGTCCCCTGGGACAGATGATCCGGCGACAACCAAAGAAGAGAGTCTCTGGTCTCTTGATCTAGATTTATCAGAGGAGATAAATCCACATAATCCCCATTCCACTGTCCGAGCATGCACAGCTGCAGTGGTCTGAGATGAAAGCAAGCAAACGGAATGATGTCCATTGCCGCTACCATTAATCCAATTACCTCCATACACTGAGCCACTGATGGCCGAGGAATGGACTGAAGTGCTCGGCAACTATTTAAAATCTTTGATTTTCTGACCTCCGTCAGAAATATTTTCATGTCTACCGAGACTATTAGAGTTCCCAAGAAGGGGACCCTTGTCTGTGGAACTAGTGAACTCTTCTCCATGTTCACCTTTCAACCGTGAGTTCTCAGGAAAGACAACACTGAGTCCATGTGAGATTTTGTCAGTTAAGTCGACACCTGGATCAGAATATCGTCCAGATAAGGCGCCACTGCTATGGCTCGCGGTTTGAGAACCGCCAGAAGAATCCCTAGAACCTTTGTGAAGATTCTGGGTGCAGTGGCCAACCCGAAGGGAAGAGCCACAAACTGATGTTTGTCCAGGAAGGCAAACCTTAGAAACTGATGATGATCCTTCCTCGTGGATAGGAATATGAAGGTAAGCATCCTTCAAGTCCACGGTAGTCATATATTGACCCTCCTGGATCATTGGTAAGATTGTTCGTATAGTCTCCATCTAGAACGATGGGACTCTGAGAAAACCCTCTTTTTTGGGAACCACGAAAAGATTTGAGTAAAAACCCCTGTCCCTGTTCCGATTTTGGAATGGGACAAATTACTCCAATGGTAGAGAGGTCTTTTACACAGTGTAAGAACGCCTCTCTTTTTATCTGGTCTACAGATAATCGTGAAAGATGAAATCTCCCTCTTGGGAGGAAATCTTTGAATTCCAGTTGATACCTGTGGGTCACTATTTCCAGGGCCCAGGGGTCCTGAACATCTCTTGCCCAAGCCTGAGCAAAGAAAGAAAGTCTGCCCCCTACTAGATCCTGTCCTGGATCGGGGGCCGCCCCTTCATGCTGTCTTTGTAGCAGCAGCGGGCTTCTTGGGTTGTTTACCTTTATTCCAGGTCTGGTTGGGTCTCCAGACTGACTTAGATTGGGTAAAATTCCCTTCCTGCTTTGTGGAGGAAGAGGAAGCAGAGGCTCCTCCTTTAAAATTTCGAAAGGAACGAAAATTATTTTGTTTACCCCTCATCTTAACAGACTTATCCTGAGGTAGGGCATGGCCTTTACCTCCTGTAATGTCAGAAATGATTTCCTTCAATTCAGGCCCGAAAAGGGTCTTACCTTTAAAGGGAATAGCTAAAAGCTTAGTTTTTGATGACACATCAGCAGACCAAGATTTGAGCCACAACACTCTATGCGCTAGGATAGCAAATCCTGCATTTTTCGCCGCTAATTTAGCAATTTGAAAAGCGGCATCAGTAATAAAAGAATTAGCTAGCTTGAGAGCCTTAATTCTATCCAAAATGTCATCTAACGGAGTCTCAACCTTCAGAGACTCTTCCAGAGCCTCAAACCAAAAAGCTGCTGCAGTAGTTACTGGAACAATGCAAGCCATAGGTTGTAAAAGAAAACCCTGATTAATAAATAATTTCTTTAGAAGACCCTCTAATTTTTTATCCATAGGGTCTTTGAAAGCACAACTGTCCTCAATGCGTATAGTTGTACGCTTAGCCAGGGTAGATATAGCTCCCTCTACCTTAGGGACCGTTTGCCACGAGTCCCGAATGGTGTCTGATATGGGAAACATTTTCTTAAAATTAGGAGGGGGAGAAAACGGTATACCTGGTCTATCCCATTCCTTTTTTATAATTTCCGAAATTCTTTTAGGAACCGGAAAAACATCAGTGTAAGTAGGCACCTATAGATATTTGTCCATCTTACACAATTTCTCTGGTGGTATCACAATAGGGTCACAATCATCCAGAGTCGCTAAAACCTCCCGAAGTAACAAGCGGAGGTGTTCAAGCTTAAATTTAAATGACATAACGCCCGAATCTGTCTGAGGTAACACATTCCCTGAGTCTGAAAGCTCTCCCTCAGACAGCAATTCCCTGACCCCCAACTCAGAGCACTGTGAGGGTACATCGGAAATAGCTAATAAAGAGGATTCAGTATTCAAATTAATACCTGACCTACTGCGTTTACCCTGTAATACTGGTAATTTAGATAATACCTCTGTAAGGGTAGTTGACATAACTGCAGCCATCTCCTGCAGAGTAAAGGAATTAGACGCAGTAGAAGTACTTGTCGTTGCTTGTGTGGGCGTTAAAGGTTGTGACACTTGGGGAGAATTGGATGGGCATATCCTGATTCTCTTCAGACTGAGAATCATCCTTAGGCATACTTTCTTGACCTAAAATATGCTTTTTACAATGTAAGGCCCTTTCAGTACGAGAGGTACACAATGTAAGAGGGCATTCCACAATAGCTTCTAAACACATAGAACAATGAGATTCCTCAATGTCAGACATGTTGAACAGACTAGTAATAACCACAGAAATCGTTAAACACTTAATTATTGCTTTAAACAAATTTTGAAAAACTTGTACTGCGCCTTTAAGAAATAAAAAGCGCACAATTTTTCCAAAACTGCTTCAAAAAACGTTAATTTGCTCTAAAAATGAACTGAAACTCATTAATGGCTCCAAAAAATATTGCACCCCAAGGGTAAGGGGAGAAATTAACCGCTAAAGGTAACTTAAATCACAAAAATGTCAATTTTCACAAAAATACCCCCTGCACTTCTGTGGCGCCTACCTGCCCTCAGGGTACTTCAAAAGGACTCGCCAACAATCCCACCAGAGAATCACTGACCAGGAGCAACCAGAGTTACTGCTTGCTGCTTCTCAGCCAGAAGGAAGTGCGCATCTGAGCGTGCGAAATTAAGCCCCGCCCATCATGGCCGATTTTCGAGTAGGCCTCAAATAACCGCATGGAGAAGCGGTTTAAAACAAACTAAGTGGAACATATAAAACCACAAACAACATATCCAGTATAGCCACACCGGTTATTCAGTGCCAACAAAAAAACGATCAACAGTTTCTGCCTCTCCCAGTGTCTTAAGTAATGCCCAATATATGATTGTCAACAGAAAATAAAATATAGGTCTCCAGTAACACCCCTCTGTTTAACAGGTCTACTGCTTACCCCATTCCCTTACAGGGAAATAAATGCCAGCCAGTTCTGATATATCAAGTCTCCTCAGAAATAAAGGGCTGCACATACCTCAATGCTGCTTGTAGCATGAAACCGTTCTCCACACTGAAGATGTCTCTTGTGTTACCTTCAGAAGTCTTGTGGGAACTAACATGGATCTTAGTTACAGCTGCTAAGATCATCAACCTCAGGGCAGAGATCTTCTTCCATATCCCCCTGAGGAAAATAGTACTCACCGGTACCATTTAAAATAAAAAACTTCTTGATTGAAGAAACTAACACCTCACTTTACCTCTTCCTAGTATAACACAGGCAAAGAGAATGACTGGGGGTGGAGGGGAAGGGAGGATCTATATATACAGCTCTGCTGTGGTGCTCTGTGCCACTTCCTGTAAGCAGGAGGATAATATCCCACAAGGATGAAATCCGTGGACTCGTCGTATCTTGTAGAAGAAAAAAATGTCAATTAAGGGTGGGGTCGTGGACTCTCCATGTCCGGAAATAAATTTATCAGGTAAGCATAAATTTAGTTTTCTTTCCTAAGACATGGAGAGTCCACAACGTAATTCCAATTACTAGTGGGAACCAATACCCAAGCTAGAGGGCACGGAATGAACAGGGAGGGAGAACAAGACAGCAAGCCTAAACCGAAGGCACCACCGCTTGAAGAACCTTTCTACCAAAGGAAGCCTCAGCTGAGGCAAAAGTATCAAATTTTTAAAATTTAGATAAAGTATGCAGAGAGGTCTATGTAGTCGCCTTGCAAATCTGTTCCACAGAAGCTTCATAGTTGAAAGCCCCGTATGAGGAGACAGCCCTAGTAGAATAAGCCATAATTCTCTCAGGAGGCTGCTGTCCAGCAGTCTCATAAGCAAAACGAATCATACTTCTCAACCAGAGGTAAAGAGAAGTAGAAGAGGCCTTATGGCCCTTCTGCTTTCCATCGAAACAAACAAAAAGGGCCGAAGATTGGTGAAAATCCTTAGAAGCCTGTAGGTAAAATTTAAGAGCACGCACATCTAAGTTATGCAAAAGACGTTCCTTATGAGATGATGGATTAGGACAAAGAGAAGGAACAACAATTTCCTGATTAATGTTTGGATCCGAAACCACTTTAGGGAGAAATTCTTAGTACGAAGGACCACCTTATCTGCATGAAAAATAAGGTAAGGCGAATCACGCTGCAGAGCCGAGTATTCAGAAACTCTGCAAGCAGAGGAAATAGCAATAAGAAAAAAACTTTTCAAGATAACTTAATATCTACAGAATGCATTGGCTCAAACGGAGCCTGCTGCAAAACCTTAAACACAAGGTTCAAGCTCCAAGGAGGAGCAACAGGTTTAAACACCGGCCTGATTCTGACCAGGGCCTGACAAAAAGATTGAACGTTTAGGCATATCCGCCAGACGCTTGTGTAAAAGAATAGAACAGAAATCTGACCCTTCAGAGAACTGACTGACAAACCCTTCTCCAGACCTTTCCTGGAGAAAAGACAAAATTCTAGGAATCCTGACCCTACTCCAAGAGGAGCCCTTCGATTCACACCAATAAAGGTATTTACGCCATACCTTATGGTAAATCTTACGAGTAACTGGTTTGCGGGCCTGAAGCATAGTATCAATGACTGACTCAGAAAACCACGCTTAGCCAAAACTAAGTGTTCAATCTTCATGCAGTCAGCTTCATAGAAACTAGATTTGGATGGAGGAAAGGACCCCGAGTTAGAAGGTCCTTCCTCAGAGGTAACCTCCAAGGTGGAAGAGAAGACATCCTCACCAGGTCTGCAAACCAGATCCTGCAAGGCCATGCAGAAACAATCAGAATTACAGACACTCTCTCCTGTTTGATATGAGCAATGACTCGTGGAAGGAGAGCAAACGGAGGAAACAGGTATGCTAGACCGAAATTCCAAGGAACCGCCAGAGCATCTATCAGGGCGGCCTGAGGATCTCTTGACCTTGAACCGTACCTTGGAAGCTTGGCATTCTGATGAGACGCCATCAGATCAAACTCCGGCACCCCCCCAATTGAGGGTTAACCTGGAGAACAACTCCGGATGTAGAGCCCACTCCCTGGGATGAAAGGTCTGTCTGCTTAGAAAATCCGCTTCCCAGTTGTCCACTCCTGGAATATGGATGGCAGACAGAAGACAATTGTGAGCTTCCGCCCACTGAATAATCCGAGCCACCTCCTTCATGGCCATGGAACTCAAGAGTTCCTCCCTGGTGATTGATATAAGCCACTGAGGTGATGTTTTCCGACTGAAATCTGATACACCGGGCTAAAGATAACTAAGGCCAAGCCATCAAGGCATTGAAGTTCGCTCTCAACGCCAAGATGATTATAAGGGGAGAAGACTCCTCCCGAGTCCACAGGCCTTGAGCCTCCCAGACTGCTCCCCGGCCCAGCAGGCTGGCGTTTGTGGTCACAATCACCCAGGAGGGTTTTTCAGAAGCATGTGCCCTGAGACCGATGATCGTGAGAAAACCACCACGAGAGTCTCTTGTCAACTGGTCCAGATCTATAATCTGAGACGGATCAGAATGGTCTCCATTCAATTGTCTGAGCATGCATGATTCTAGAGCTCTCAAATGGAATCAAGCAAATGGAATGATGTCCTTGGAAGCGACCATCAGACCAATTACCTGATTAATCCCCAACATTGAGCCACTGATGGCCGAACAGTAGACTGGAGAGAGGCAAGAAGAGAGAAGTTTGGATTTTATTACAAGACCAGAGACTCTATATTTTGCATTATGAGAAAAAATCCTGTTGGAACAGAAGAAAAAGGTGCCACATAGGATATTGTCTGCACATAGGACAAATGAAACATAGAGATACCCCCTGAGTATGGCTACTCACAGAAGCAGCGGCACAACCGGAGCGCCTAGCTGGGCAGTACGGGACCAACAGAGTTGCCCGATAGACTCAAGGTGAAGCCCAGAACATCAGACGTCAGGTCACGTGGTAAAGTAGACCAATCTCAGCAACAGATGCTCACAATAGAAAGCCAGTCACCAATGGCCCGCAGGGTGGTGTACAAAGGGAGGCGTCACAATAGAGCCATATAGGTCAATAAGTATAGACTAAAAGATTGTTTATAACGATAAAAGTAGCAGAGCAAGTAGATTAAAAAAAGTGTAAATATTTTGCATTACTTTCTTTTACTAATCGTGTGCAGCCTTAAAAGTACATAAATCACATAAAGAGTTAAAATAATAGACAAAAAAGAGCCTACATAACTAGCCAATGAGAATGCTAGGTTTGAGACCAGGGTAAAATTGGACCAATCAGATGAACCATACTGACCATAAACAGACCAATGTGCACCCCATCTTCCTCTTTCTTTTGCTGCTCAGCAACAAGATAAGTGTGCAATTATTATTCACCGATACATATATTAAATTATTCGTTATTGTATTATTTTTTCCTTATTTTCATTTTATTCTTTCTCTATTTCCTTTTTCCTGTTCTTATTCTTAGTAAATTATATATTTGTTGTTTTCAATTTCCGTTTTTACTATTTTGTTGTCCTGTTCGTTTTTTTCTATTTGTTTGTTTTATTTATGCGTTACCTTCATTTCAATTTCCCTGTTCTGCGTTTTTTTCTTCAGTTTTCTTCACACCGTCAATTTTATTACCTTATAGTATTGCGTTTTTCCCCCTCTCCTTCTGGTCTCCGCCGCCATTTTGTGACCGTTCGTTCGTGACATCACAGCCCGCCTTCATTTTACCTCAGAAGAGCTGTCGGCGCCTCCTCCATTGTCTGAAGTAATCTTCCTGGTTACTTTTTAGTTTAAGTTTATTCAAAATTGTTCCATCGCCATTTATTTTGTTTCTTTTTTCATTTGCAGGTATTTGCTGTCCTCCGGTGGTTGTTTGACACACTATTCTAAAAAACATTTTGTTTGTCAGAGAAATTTTATCTTATTTATTTCTATTATATTTCATCAGTTATTTTTAATTATTTACTATTTAAATTTGTTGTTTAGGTGTTTTTGCCTTTCAAGTCTTCACACTTTTTTCAAGTGTGTTTTATTATTTATGTTTTATAATATGTCTCAAGATAAATCTGCCTCTAATCCTCTGACTGAACAATCTGTTCAGAAAATGATTTATAACTCTTTAGGTAAATTAATGTCCCATATGACATCTTTAATGGCAAAATCCTCTGCTAAAAAAGCAATTAAAAGAAAAGCACCTTCTAGTAATGTGAAAGCAAGCAAGAAACTTGTTTGTAAATCTAAACATATGTTATCAGAAACCAATCTTCCTTGTGGCAAAGGAAATAAAACATCTGCCAAACGACCCCTTACTCCCAAGGGGCATAAAAAGGGTGTTTTAAAACAAAAATCCAGAGTTATTTCTAATTATGAGGTTTCAGATTCCTCTACCTCTTAATTCTGACAATTTCTCAGAGGACTCAGATGATTCTACCCAAAAATGGGCCGGCATCTAAACTTACATTCTTGCATTTCAAATAAAGATACCAAGAGAATGAAGAAAAATTTATAATAGGAGTAAATTTGAAAGTCACTTAAAATTTCAAGCTCTATCTGAATCACAAAAGAAAAAAAATTGGGTTCAGTGTCCCTTTAAGAAGCATTCTAAAAAATCAAAACATATTGATGAGGATGAAATTAATTTTGCAGATGCCTTAGGCAATCCTCGCTTTAATGCAGATACTTTGCATCACCCTCGATCATCTGAGTGGTCCCCCCCATGGAAATTGCAACTTGTGGATTTCCAACTTAAGAAAACTCTAAAGAAAAGGTCTAAAAATAATATGAGGGCTGAATGCCCTAGACCCTTACTCCCCAAAAATAGTAACGTTACCCCGACATAGATCCCAAGGTTCTTAAGTTTATTAGATCCCCAGGTAAACTTCTTGATACTATTGGCCCAATTACTAAGCTTTTTGAATTATCTGAAGAGGCAGTTTTAAAAGAATCCTTTATGGATCCATCTCTCGTTAGAGAATGGGTCCAACGTATTTTGTCATTTGTTGGAGACACCAATTCTGCCATCATTGTAGAAAGAAGGAAGAATATTCTTCGCAAAATAGATTTAAAGAAATTGAGATTTGGCGGTCAATGAACTACATTTTGAAAAGATGGTTTACTTTTTGGGGATGTCTTTTTGAAAGACTTCTTTACTCCCAGAATTTCTCTGGCAGGGCCGGTAAAGGAAGAGGTAGCTTTCCCGGCCGTACCTCCCATTTATCCAGACCTCACTATCAGCAAAAGCTACACTCCTCAGTTCCAATCTCCCAGATATGTCAATGAAGCCAGCACCTCACAGTTTTTTCCCGTCACGTGCCAGTCCATGGAATCAAAGAGGACAACGCATCAGATCACGATCTTGCCCTTCTGCAGGTAAAATTTCCTCTTTTTCCTCCTCATCCTTCTTTCCCACTAAAAGTTGGAGGAAGAATAGCTTTCTTTGGTCACAATTGGAATCTCATAACTACGGATCCTTGGATTTTGCAAATAGTTCAGAGAGTACGAATAGATTTAATTTCTCCTCCTGTTCAAATTTTACTCCCAAAACCTATTCATTTTTCGCAAAGAGACAAAGTTCTGGTTCGAAAAGAAATAAAAAAATCTTCATCTGGCCTATTTCAGCAACCTAGTTTTAGTAAAAATGAAAAAAAGACTAGTTCAGACCTGTTATAAATCTGAGATCCCTAAATGCCTATGTTGTCTACAATCACTACAAACTGGAGGGTATTCATCTTCTAAGAGACTGTCTTTTGGACAACGATTGGCTTGTCAGGTTAGATTTTTCGGATGCTTATCTCACTGTTCCTATAGCTCCGGAACATTGGAAATATCTAACCTTTTCATGGGAAGACAAAATTTGGAACTTCACTTGTCTTCCTTTTGGACTGTCCTCTGCCCCATGGATATTTACAAAACTTCTCAAACCTGTAGTTTCTGTTTTGAGACTCAGAGGAATTTGTTTATTTATCTAGACTATATTCTTCTGATTAACTAGAATTTTCTCTCCCTTCAATCCCAATTAAACATGACTATAAATCTCTTGGAAAATTTGGGTTTTCTTGTAAACTAAGAGAAATCAGTTTTGAGTCCTTCCAAAAGTTTTTCTCGGTTTCCTAATAGATACATTGAAAGCCACCTTAAGTTTGCCCTTATCCAAGATAAAGAACATCAATAAAGAAATTTCCAAGACTCTCACCAAACAATTTGTCTCAGTCAGACAGATAGCCAGAATAGTTGGGTTACTTTCATCCTCTATTCAGACTATCTTTCCTGCCCCTCTTCATTATCGAACTCCAAAGATTGAAAATCTCTTATCTTCAGAAAGGCTTTTCATACTCCCATCTCATTCCGTTATCTTTGGAAACCAAGGAGGAGCTTTCATGGTGGCTTTCCCACATGGAAGCTTGGAATGGGAGAGCTATTTTTGGGAAAACTCCAGATCTAATTATAGAGTCCGATTCCAGGCAATTGGGTTGGGGAGCTCGTTGCGGTCCGTCCATTACCGGAGGAAAGTGGTCCGCAGAAGAGAAAGATTTGCATATAAACTGTCTGGAACTTTTGGTCGGATCTTTTGCAGTAAAAAGCTTTATAAAATCTCTGGCTCCTGCTTCCATTCTTCTCCGGATGGACAATATCTCGGCAGTCAGATATCTCAATCGATTGAGTGGCACAAAATCGAGGAATCTGTCCAATATAAACAAAAGATTTTATTAATCTTTGTCTAGACAAAAATAGCTCTATGAAGGAAGAGTATATTCCAGGTCTTTCCAACTCAGCTGCAGACTGGGGGTTCTCATTTTCTCAGAGACTTCAGCGATTGGAGAATTCACAGGAACGTTTCCTTTCTATTCAATCTCTTCTTGGTCCTTTTTCTTTGGACATTTTTGCTTCTCGTCTCAACGGCCAACTCCCTCTTTACTGGCATCCAGATCCCGATGCATTGGCAATAAATGCCTTTTTACAAACCTGGCCAAATCAAGGAGTTTATGCTTTCCCTCCTTTTTCCCTGATAGCTCGGAAAATTTCTGTGGTTTGCAGGAATCTTCTCTCTCTATCTCTAATAACTCCCCTTTGGCCAACTCAAGCTTGGTATCCTTCTCTTCTCGAAATTTCCTTCAGACCTCCTCTTCTCCTTCCTTTGCTTCCAGGCCTCCTCCTAGACCCCGAAGGCAATCCCCACAATCTCAATCAATCCCTCAGGTTGATAACTTGGTCGATTACAGGGAACTCGGAAATCTCCTCGAACGTTCGGACTCAGCTAAAGCTCTCATGCAGTATTCATGGGCTCCAGGAACCCACAAATCTTACCTTTCCGCATGGACCAGATGGTCTAGCTGGTGCATGCTTAGGAGTCTGGATCCCTTTTTTAGCCCCTATAACTCAAATTCTTAATGATTTCTCTCATCTCTTTGTCCTTGGTCTAGCTTATATAACTATTAATCTTTCTAGATCTGCTATTTCTGCTAGACATTACTTTATTAATAATCTGCCTATTGGAAAGAACCCCTTCATTTGTTGTCTTCTCAAATCTATTAGATTAAAAAGACCTCCTACTCCCTAAACATAATTTCTTTTGGGATGTAGATCTAATTTTCTCTCTCTTTAAATCTTTGTCATCTAATGATTCTCTATCCTTAGAACAGATTTCAGCTAAATTGGCTACCCTTCTGTGCCTTATCTCCTTTCGCATGGTTTCCGATGTTTGGGCTCTTGATGTCAACTCTAAATCCTTTTCTCCTGAAGGTGTCACTTTTCTTATTTCCTGTAGAACTAAAACTTTATCACCTATCTTTAATCTGTATTTTCCATCTGAACCTTCTCTCTGTGTTGTGTCCTGTCTTAAAGTTTATGAAACTAAAACTTCATGCTTTAGAGATTCTACTAACATCAACTCTTGTTGTCCTTTGTTCCTCCTCATGCTCCTGCCTCTCCTACTTCTATTGTGAGGTGGATTAAATGGGTGATGTCTAAGGCTGGAATTGATCTTTCATTCACAACTCGTTCGGTTAGAGGATCACCCACTTCTAAAGCCCTTTTAAAAACTGCTCCTTTGCAAGAAATTTTGAAGGCAGCAGACTGGTCCCTCTGATTCTACTTTCAAACATTTTTATTTTAAACCCATTCAATATGCCTCTCTAAATCTTTTTCAATAATTGCTTTAAACTAGCAAAATATAAAGTCTCTAGTCTTGTAATAAAATTCCGATATCCTAGCTTTGTGAAGGAATAATCTAGATTTTATTAAAGACACAGACGAATATTTTCCCACCTCTACTTTGTCTTCTTCCCAACCCATATTCTTATTTTATTGTTTATACTAATGATATATATTTTATTTTAGTTACCAACTACTCAAACGTTACTAATTAAATCTGGATTTGTCCCTACAATTAAATCTTCTTCAACTTCTTGGAAACATAGATGAATCTTTGGATTATCATCCTCCTACCCTGAGTTTTCTTTGAGTCAAAATTCTCTCAAGTTTCTTCAAGTTTTATGGTTCAGTTTTATTCTTTGTTTGTTAATTGGATTGTTGGTACTTTTCTGTTTTTTCAGAAGATTCTTTGTTATGAGCATCAAGCAAGAAAGAGGAAGATGGGTCTGTTTATCGTCAATATGGTTAATCTGATTGGTCCATTTTTACCCTGGTCTCAAACCTAGCATTCTCATTGGCTAGTTATGTAGGCTCTTATTTCTCTGTATTATTTTAACTCTTTATGTGATTTATGTACTTTTAAGGCTGCACACGAGTAGTAAAAGAAAGTAATGCAAAATATTTATCTTTGTGTCTAATACAATCTAGAATATTCCTTCACAAAGCTAGGATAATCGGAATTTTCTGACCTCGATATGAGATTTTGCTAGTTGAAAAAGATGGCGCCTGAACCAAGATGTTGTCCAAATAAGGAGCCACCGCAATTCCCTGAGACGTGACTACTGCCAAGAGCGGCCCCAGAACCTTTGTGAAAATTCTGGGAGCCATGGCAAGGCTAAACGGAAGAGCAACCGATTTTAAGTGCTAGTCTAGAAAAGCGAATGAAACTGGTAATGATCCCTGTGAATGAGAACATGAAGATACGCGTCCTTCAGGTCTATGGTGGTCATGAACTGACCCTCTTAGACCAAAGGAAGAATGGACTGAATGGTCTCCATCTTGAAGGACAGTACCCTGAGAAACTTGTTGAGACATTTTAGGTCTAAAATGGGTCAAAAAGTTCCCTCTTTTTTTGGGAACCACAAACAGATTTGAATAGAATCCTAGACCCTCTTCCTTTACTGGAACAATCACTCCCAGGGAAGAAAGATCCTGAATGGATCTTAAGAATGCCTTTTTACCTGATCTGCAGATAATCTTGAGAGGAGAAATCTGCCCCTGGGAGGACAAGTCTTGAATTCTATTTTGTAACCCTGAGATACTATGTCCACAGCCCAAGGGTCTGAGACATCGCGTATCCAAGCTTGACGAAACAAGGAAAGTCTGCCCCCCACTTGATCCACTACAAGACCGGGGGCGAACCCTTCATGCTGAATTAGTCTCAGATAAAGGCTACTTTGACTGCTTCCCCTTATTCCAAGTCTGATTGGGTCTTCAAGAGGACTTGGACTGCTCCGGCTTGGAGGAGGAAGACTTTTGACCTTTGAAGTTACAAAAGGAATGAAAATTAGAATTTTAACATCCCTAAGGGTCTATTCTTCTTGTCCTGTGGCAGAAAAGACCCCTTTGCACCTGTAATTTCAGAAATTATTTCTGCCAGACCAGGGCCAAACAGGGTCTTGCCCTTGAAAGGTAACAACAAGAGCTTAGACTTGGAGGTAACATCAGCTGACCAAGATTTTAACCACAGAGCCCTGCGGGCTAGAACAGTGAAACCAGACATCCTGGCTCCTAGTCTAATGACTTGCATGTTGGCATCAGAGATAAAAGAATTAGCCAGCTTGAGAGCCATGATCCTATCTTGGATCTCCTCTAACGAGTCTCTTCTAAAATTAGCTTGGACAAAGCGTCACACCAATAAGATGCTGCGCTTGTTACCGTAGCAATACAAATGGCAGACTGCCATTGTAATCCCCGAGGAACATAGTTTCTTTAAAAAACCCTCCAGCTTTTTATCCATGTGATCTTTAAAGGAACAACTATCCTCTATAGGAATCGTGGTTCTCTTGGCCAGAGTGGAAATGGTTCCTTCCACTTTAGGCACAGTGCGTCATGAGTCCCTAATGGAGTCAGCAACAGGAAACTTCTTCTTAAAAACGGGAGAAGGGGAAAAGGGAACCCCAGGCTTATCCCATTCTGGAAAAATGATCTCCGACACTGTCTGGGACAGAAAATACTTCTACGGCAGATGGAACATCATGGTCGGAGTCGTCCAAAGTAAACAAAGGTGTTCAAGCTTAAATCTAAAGCTTACTTCTTCAGAATCAGTTAAAGAATTTATATTGTCCGAACCTCACTCTCAGAAGCTACCGAGGTATCCTCCTCATCAGACTTATGGGGAGGTCAACCTTCGCAGCAGAAGATGGGACAGACACCTTACTAACAGAAAAATGTTTTGATTTCCTCTTGCGCTTCCCCATCATGGAAAGCAGATAAAGCCGTAGATACCGCAGAAGATATCTGTGCAGCAAAATCTATTTGCAAATACATTACTCCAGGAGACAGAGGAACCGCAGGGCACTTTATGTGAAGCCATTGAGGCTTGGGACGTTTGAGGAGAAAGCTGTGGCATATCCTGAACAGCATCATCCTGGGAGACATTAAGCTCAGAAACAGTAATTTATCTTTAAACTTAAGCGTCCTGGCTAAACATGAGGAACAAAATTGCATAGGCAAAACAATTTGGGCCCCCAAACACAGTAAAACAGAATTTATGTTTACCTGATAAATTACTTTCTCCAACGGTGTGTCCGGTCCACGGCGTCATCCTTACTTGTGGGATATTCTCTTCCCCAACAGGAAATGGCAAAGAGCCCAGCAAAGCTGGTCACATGATCCCTCCTAGGCTCCGCCTACCCCAGTCATTCGACCGACGTTAAGGAGGAATATTTGCATAGGAGAAACCATATGGTACCGTGGGGACTGTAGTTAAAGAAAATAAATTATCAGACCTGATTAAAAAAACCAGGGCGGGCCGTGGACCGGACACACCGTTGGAGAAAGTAATTTATCAGGTAAACATAAATTCTGTTTTCTCCAACATAGGTGTGTCCGGTCCACGGCGTCATCCTTACTTGTGGGAACCAATACCAAAGCTTTAGGACACGGATGAAGGGAGGGAGCAAATCAGGTCACCTAAATGGAAGGCACCACGGCTTGCAAAACCTTTCTCCCAAAAATAGCCTCAGAAGAAGCAAAAGTATCAAACTTGTAAAATTTGGTAAAAGTGTGCAGTGAAGACCAAGTTGCTGCCCTACATATCTGATCAACAGAAGCCTCGTTCTTGAAGGCCCATGTGGAAGCCACAGTCCTAGTGGAATGAGCTGTGATTCTTTCGGGAGGCTGCCGTCCGGCAGTCTCGTAAGCCAATCTGATGATGCTTTTAATCCAAAAAGAGAGAGAGGTAGAAGTTGCTTTTTGACCTCTCCTTTTACCGGAATAAACAACAAACAAGGAAGATGTTTGTCTAAAATCCTTTGTAGCATCTAAATAGAATTTTAGAGCGCGAACAACATCCAAATTGTGTAACAAACGTTCCTTCTTTGAAACTGGTTTCGGACACAGAGAAGGTACGATAATCTCCTGGTTAATGTTTTTGTTAGAAACAACTTTTGGAAGAAAACCAGGTTTAGTACGTAAAACCACCTTATCTGCATGGAACACCAGATAAGGAGGAGAACACTGCAGAGCAGATAATTCTGAAACTCTTCTAGCAGAAGAAATTGCAACTAAAAACAAAACTTTCCAAGATAATAACTTAATATCAACGGAATGCAAGGGTTCAAACGGAACCCCCTGAAGAACTGAAAGAACTAAATTGAGACTCCAAGGAGGAGTCAAAGGTTTGTAAACAGGCTTAATTCTAACCAGAGCCTGAACAAAGGCTTGAACATCTGGCACAGCGGCCAGCTTTTTGTGAAGTAACACAGACAAGGCAGAATCTGTCCCTTCAGGGAACTTGCAGATAATCCTTTTTCCAATCCTTCTTGAAGGAAGGATAGAATCCTAGGAATCTTAACCTTGTCCCAAGGGAATCCTTTAGATTCACACCAACAGATATATTTTTTCCAAATTTTGTGGTAAATCTTTCTAGTTACAGGCTTTCTGGCCTGAACAAGAGTATCGATAACAGAATCTGAGAATCCTCGCTTCGATAAGATCAAGCGTTCAATCTCCAAGCAGTCAGCTGGAGTGAAACCAGATTCGGATGTTCGAACGGACCCTGAACAAGAAGGTCTCGTCTCAAAGGTAGCTTCCAAGGAGGAGCCGATGACATATTCACCAGATCTGCGTACCAAGTCCTGCGTGGCCACGCAGGAGCTATCAAGATCACCGACGCCCTCTCCTGATTGATCCTGGCTACCAGCCTGGGGATGAGAGGAAACGGCGGGAACACATAAGCTAGTTTGAAGGTCCAAGGTGCTACTAATGCATCCACTAGAGCCGCCTTGGGATCCCTGGATCTGGACCCGTAGCAAGGAACTTTGAAGTTCTGACGAGAGGCCATCAGATCCATGTCTGGAATGCCCCACAGCTGAGTGACTTGTGCAAAGATTTCCGGATGGAGTTCCCACTCCCCCGGATGCAATGTCTGACGACTCAGAAAATCCGCTTCCCAATTTTCCACTCCTGGGATGTGGATAGCAGACAGGTGGCAGGAGTGAGACTCCGCCCATAGAATGATTTTGGCCACTTCTTCCATCGCCAGGGAACTCCTTGTTCCCCCCTGATGGTTGATGTACGCAACAGTTGTCATGTTGTCTGATTGAAACCGTATGAACTTGGCCCTCGCTAGCTGAGGTCAAGCCTTGAGAGCATTGAATATCGCTCTCAGTTCCAGAATATTTATCGGTAGAAGAGATTCTTCCCGAGACCAAAGACCCTGAGCTTTCAGGGATCCCCAGACCGCGCCCCAGCCCATCAGACTGGCGTCGGTCGTGACAATGACCCACTCTGGTCTGCGGAATGTCATCCCTCGTGACAGGTTGTCCAGGGACAGCCACCAACGGAGTGAGTCTCTGGTCCTCTGATTTACTTGTATCTTCGGAGACAAGTCTGTATAGTCCCCATTCCACTGACTGAGCATGCACAGTTGTAATGGTCTTAGATGAATGCGTGCAAAAGGAACTATGTCCATTGCCGCTACCATCAACCCGATCACTTCCATGCACTGAGCTATGGAAGGAAGAGGAACGGAATGAAGTATCCGACAAGAGTCTAGAAGTTTTGTTTTTCTGGCCTCTGTCCGAAAAATCCTCATTTCTAAGGAGTCTATTATTGTTCCCAAGAAGGGAACCCTTGTTGACGGAGATAGAGAACTCTTTTCCACGTTCACTTTCCATCCGTGAGATCTGAGAAAGGCCAGGACAATGTCCGTGTGAGCCTTTGCTTGAGGAAGGGACGACGCTTGAATCAGAATGTCGTCCAAGTAAGGTACTACAGCAATGCCCCTTGGTCTTAGCACAGCTAGAAGGGACCCTAGTACCTTTGTGAAAATCCTTGGAGCAGTGGCTAATCCGAAAGGAAGCGCCACGAACTGGTAATGTTTGTCCAGGAATGCGAACCTCAGGAACCGATGATGTTCCTTGTGGATAGGAATATGTAGATACGCATCCTTTAAATCCACCGTGGTCATGAATAGACCTTCCTGGATGGAAGGAAGAATAGTTCGAATGGTTTCCATCTTGAACGATGGAACCTTGAGAAACTTGTTTAAGATCTTGAGATCTAAGATTGGTCTGAACGTTCCCTCTTTTTTGGGAACTATAAACAGATTGGAGTAGAACCCCATCCCTTGTTCTCTTAATGGAACGGGATGAATCACTCCCATTTTTAACAGGTCTTCTACACAATGTAAGAATGCCTGTCTTTTTATGTGGTCTGAGGACAACTGAGACCTGTGGAACCTCCCCCTTGGGGGAAGTCCCTTGAATTCCAGAAGATAACCTTGGGAGACTATTTCTAGCGCCCAAGGATCCAGAACATCTCTTGCCCAAGCCTGAGCGAAGAGAGAGAGTCTGCCCCCCACCAGATCCGGTCCCGGATCGGGGGCCAACATTTCATGCTGTCTTGGTAGCAGTGGCAGGTTTCTTGGCCTGCTTTCCCTTGTTCCAGCCTTGCATTGGTCTCCAAGCTGGCTTGGCTTGAGAAGTATTACCCTCTTGCTTAGAGGACGTAGCACTTTGGGCTGGTCCGTTTCTGCGAAAGGGACGAAAATTAGGTTTATTTTTTGCCTTGAAAGGCCGATCCTGAGGAAGGGCGTGGCCCTTACCCCCAGTGATATCCGAGATAATCTCTTTCAAGTCAGGGCCAAACAGCGTTTTCCCCTTGAAAGGAATGTTAAGTAGCTTGTTCTTGGAAGACGCATCAGCCGACCAAGATTTCAACCAAAGCGCTCTGCGCGCCACAATAGCAAACCCAGAATTCTTAGCCGCTAACCTAGCCAATTGCAAAGTGGCGTCTAGGGTGAAAGAATTAGCCAATTTGAGAGCATTGATTCTGTCCATAATCTCCTCATAAGGAGGAGAATCACTGTCGACCGCCTTTATCAGCTCATCGAACCAGAAACATGCGGCTGTAGCGACAGGGACAATGCATGAAATTGGTTGTAGAAGGTAACCCTGCTGAACAAACATCTTTTTAAGCAAACCTTCTAATTTTTTATCCATAGGATCTTTGAAAGCACAACTATCCTCTATGGGTATAGTGGTGCGTTTGTTTAAAGTGGAAACCGCTCCCTCGACCTTGGGGACTGACTGCCATAAGTCCTTTCTGGGGTCGACCATAGGAAACAATTTTTTAAATATGGGGGGAGGGACGAAAGGAATACCGGGCCTTTCCCATTCTTTATTAACAATGTCCGCCACCCGCTTGGGTATAGGAAAAGCTTCTGGGAGCCCCGGCACCTCTAGGAACTTGTCCATTTTACATAGTTTCTCTGGGATGACCAACTTGTCACAATCATCCAGAGTGGATAATACCTCCTTAAGCAGAATGCGGAGATGTTCCAACTTAAATTTAAATGCAATCACATCAGGTTCAGCTTGTTGAGAAATGTTCCCTGAATCAGTAATTTCTCCCTCAGACAAAACCTCCCTGGCCCCATCAGACTGAGTTAGGGGCCCTTCAGAAATATTAATATCAGCGTCGTCATGCTCTTCAGTATCTAAAACAGAGCAGTCGCGCTTACGCTGATAAGTGTTCATTTTGGCTAAAATGTTTTTGACAGAATTATCCATTACAGCCGTTAATTGTTGCATAGTAAGGAGTATTGGCGCGCTAGATGTACTAGGGGCCTCCTGAGTGGGCAAGACTCGTGTAGACGAAGGAGGGAATGATGCAGTACCATGCTTACTCCCCTCACTTGAGGAATCATCTTGGGCATCATTGTCATTGTCACATAAATCACATTTATTTAAATGAATAGGAATTCTGGCTTCCCCACATTCAGAACACAGTCTATCTGGTAGTTCAGACATGTTAAACAGGCATAAACTTGATAACAAGTACAAAAAACGTTTTAAAATAAAACCGTTACTGTCACTTTAAATTTTAAACTGAACACACTTTATTACTGCAAATGCGAAAAAACATGAAGGAATTGTTCAAAATTCACCAAATTTTCACCACAGTGTCTTAAAGCCTTAAAAGTATTGCACACCAAATTTGGAAGCTTTAACCCTTAAAATAACGGAACCGGAGCCGTTTTGAACTTTAACCCCTTTACAGACCCTGGTATCTGCTTTGCTGAGACCCAACCAAGCCCCAAGGGGAATACGATACCAAATGACGCCTTCAGAAAGTCTTTTCTAAGTATCAGAGCTCCTCTCACATGCGACTGCATGCCATGCCTCTCAAAAACAAGTGCGCAACACCGGCGCGAAAATGAGGCTCTGCCTATGCTTTGGGAAAGCCCCTAAAGAATAAGGAGTCTAAAACAGTGCCTGCCGATATTATTATATCAAAATACCCAGATAAAATGATTCCTCAAGGCTAAATATGTGTTAATAATCAATCGATTTAGCCCAAAAAAAGTCTACAGTCTTAATAAGCCCTTTTTGAAGCCCTTATTTACAATCGTAATAAACATGGCTTACCGGATCCCAGAGGAAAATGACAGCTTCCAGCATTACATCGTCTTGTTAGAATGTGTCATACCTCAAGCAGCAAGAGACTGCTCACTGTTCCCCCAACTGAAGTTAATTGCTCTCAACAGTCCTGTGTGGAACAGCCATGGATTTTAGTGACGGTTGCTAAAATCATTTTCCTCATACAAACAGAAATCTTCATCTCTTTTCTGTTTCTGAGTAAATAGTACATACCAGCACTATTTCAAAATAACAAACTCTTGATTGAATAATAAAAACTACAGTTAAACACTAAAAAACTCTAAGCCATCTCCGTGGAGATGTTGCCTGTACAACGGCAAAGAGAATGACTGGGGTAGGCGGAGCCTAGGAGGGATCATGTGACCAGCTTTGCTGGGCTCTTTGCCATTTCCTGTTGGGGAAGAGAATATCCCACAAGTAAGGATGACGCCGTGGACCGGACACACCTATGTTGGAGAAACATTTATTAAAGAGTAACAGACTCCTGTTCAGAGTCCATAGCTTGGATTAATCCCCCCAAAAAAGGAATAAAAGATAAGTTGAAAATGACTACTGTCACTTTAAAAAGGAACATTTTTGTCAGAGCGCAAAAATGCTAACAGAAAAAACAAAATTATGCTTACCTGATAATTTCATTTCCATCATGGGGAGTAGAGTCCACGGCTTCATTCATTACTTGTGGGAATTAATAACCTGGCCACCAGGAGGAGGCAAAGACATATGGGGGGGGGGGGGTGGTGTGAGTGCTATCTGGTGAGGTGTAAGCTTAAATCCCTAATGGTCTATTATAATCTCCAATAATAGACTAACACAGTGAAAAGAAAAAGGGGGGGGGTGGGATAAGCGCTCCGGAAAGAGCAAACCTAAAGTGAAATAGTGATTCTAATATAATAAATAACAAAATTAGTCAAAAATGTTGAATATATATGTGTGAACAAAAATGCCAAAAAGTGACAGAAAATTGTCAATTTAATAATAAAAGATAACCAATATAAACAGATAGTTACATAACATATAATAAAATCGGATAAAGGAACTCATATAAGTCTAAGATGCCGGCATCACAGGATTACAATAATAACAAATAAGAAATTCATAACATATAAAATTGGCGATCGCTATATTAAAAATTACAGTATACAGAAACTTGATGTGGCAATAATTCTGCTGACCAGTAGCAAAACAATCTTATGTTCAATTAAGGAGAGGTGACTCTGTTCTGGATGACAACAAATAACTATTATGTCCGTTACAAGCTATGGAACATGTGATCCGTGGGTGGTGACGTCACGTCATGTGACTAGTATTACTGATCCAATGTTATCCAATAGTATCCAATGATTAGTGTGTAGCGTTATTTTTGAAAATTATATATACCGGTATATGAAAAAGAAAAAGAAACAAAAATGTCAATTACTTTCCGTAACAATAAAAAGGATACTTGCAAGTAGTAGTTCGCTATCCTCCAATTTCCCCAGTGGGAGGGAAGTAATGCAGCTGAAAGGAACAACAATGTAGATGAAAAATAAAGGTGAGTGTCCGTCTTTTTCTTTCCAAACTCCAAATGGATCGATTTTCTTTATAAGGTGCTCTTTATTCAGCAATCCTTTAGGTGGATAAGGTGCTCTTTATTCAGCAGTCCTTTAAGTGGATAATGTTATGGTAGCTGAAACCCAAGGTCTCTTGCAAGCACACAGGAATTATTCATATATCTAGGTCATGTGAAGTGTGTGAGCTAGAAATGAACCTGTTGTTTGTGCCGCCGTAGAAACAGGTGAGTTAAAATGGAGCTCTATGGCTATAAAATTGTGAACACTGCACACAGGAATTATTCATATATCTTGCTCAACTGGAAATGAAGAGCTTGAAATGAACCTGTAATGTGCCGAGTGGGGAAGTAAATAAGATTCTGTAAGCCAATCTACGCGTTTCGGCAGAGTTACCTGCCTTTATCAAGATGCTTACAGATAGAAAAAAGAAGCCTAATATAGGGAGTATATGGGTGTGTCAATTAGAATGTGGGCGTGATGATAATTAACCCTATGTTGAATGGGTCATAGATTAAATATTCAGCTTGTGTATATGCACATAGATAAAGGATGTAAATAGGTCTATGAGTGGATATGTTGCATAGTAAGTAACAATTTTATCAATTATGATTTATAAAAAACATATTATATATAAAAAATAAACAATAAAAAATGAAAGAAATATAGAAGAAAAAACACAATATATAAAGGACCATTATATCTCATTAGATATACCTAAGTATACATTTTAATTGACTGAAAAATGTACAAAATTCAGTGATATTTTTCATCATAATTTGTTGTTTAGTTTTGAATTCTTTGTCATTGTTGAATGGTTTCAATTTTTCTTTGAATGCCTCAATTTCGTTTTTTATTTTAATCAGTGAACAATCTCTAGATTTGATTAGTACTTTAAGTAGACCTAATGATGCATTTTCCAGAATGCTATACCATTCTGTGGATAATTCCTCACTGAGTTCAAACGTGCAATCTTTTTTTAATCTAAGTCCTCTAGGGACCATTTTAGAATCAATATATTTTTGTGTATAAGAGAGTTCTACTGAGTGTTTAATTTCTTTTAGCAAAGTGTCTTCTAAATCCTTACAGGTATTATGTAAGTCAATGGTGTCATGTGATAGTGATTTATGTGATTCAAAATCTTTGATCTGAATTTCAGAGAGAATATTTTCTCTAAATGAAAATAATTCCATTATAAAGGATAATAGTATAGTATTCTATGTAATAATTTGCGTATATACGTGAGTAGATAAGCTACTACTAACACCTAGAGATTAGATATGTAGAACTATGGGGGGGGGGTGGTGTGAGTGCTATCTGGTGAGGTGTAAGCTTAAATCCCTAATGGTCTATTATAATCTCCAATAATAGACTAACACAGTGAAAAGAAAAAGGGGGGGGGTGGGATAAGCGCTCCGGAAAGAGCAAACCTAAAGTGAAATAGTGATTCTAATATAATAAATAACAAAATTAGTCAAAAATGTTGAATATATATGTGTGAACAAAAATGCCAAAAAGTGACAGAAAATTGTCAATTTAATAATAAAAGATAACCAATATAAACAGATAGTTACATAACATATAATAAAATCGGATAAAGGAACTCATATAAGTCTAAGATCTATATCACTATTATACCTTTTATAATATCGTAATAAATAATTTATGTTTTCCTGACCAATTCCAGTTGATTTTGAATTTGTTTGACATTGTGCACTGTTACATTGTGCACTGTTACAATATAATTAGCCTTCCCCTTTTCATTAAATTGTTCCCTATAGTCAAAGATGTTGAATGTATGGAAAATTTGTAGTGAAGGATTATGCCTAATGGTGTACATTTTCCAGCTATTTCAAATTAATAGTGTACATTTTTCAGTCAATTAAAATGTATACTTAGGTATATCTAATGAGATATAATGGTCCTTTATATATTGTGTTTTTTCTTCTATATTTCTTTCATTTTTTATTGTTTATTTTTTATATATAATATGTTTTTTATAAATCATAATTGATAAAATTGTTACTTACTATGCAACATATCCACTCATAGACCTATTTACATCCTTTATCTATGTGCATATACACAAGCTGAATATTTAATCTATGACCCATTCAACATAGGGTTAATTATCATCACGCCCACATTCTAATTGACACACCCATATACTCCCTATATTAGGCTTCTTTTTTCTATCTGTAAGCATCTTGATAAAGGCAGGTAACTCTGCCGAAACGCGTAGATTGGCTTACAGAATCTTATTTACTTCCCCACTCGGCACATTACAGGTTCATTTCAAGCTCTTCATTTCCAGTTGAGCAAGATATATGAATAATTCCTGTGTGCAGTGTTCACAATTTTATAGCCATAGAGCTCCATTTTAACTCACCTGTTTCTACGGCGGCACAAACAACAGGTTCATTTCTAGCTCACACACTTCACATGACCTAGATATATGAATAATTCCTGTGTGCTTGCAAGAGACCTTGGGTTTCAGCTACCATAACATTATCCACTTAAAGGACTGCTGAATAAAGAGCACCTTATCCACCTAAAGGATTGCTGAATAAAGAGCACCTTATAAAGAAAATCGATCCATTTGGAGTTTGGAAAGAAAAAGACGGACACTCACCTTTATTTTTCATCTACATTGTTGTTCCTTTCAGCTGCATTACTTCCCTCCCACTGGGGAAATTGGAGGATAGCGAACTACTACTTGCAAGTATCCTTTTTATTGTTACGGAAAGTAATTGACATTTTTGTTTCTTTTTCTTTTTCATATACCGGTATATATAATTTTCAAAAATAACGCTACACACTAATCATTGGATACTATTGGATAACATTGGATCAGTAATACTAGTCACATGACGTGACGTCACCACCCACGGATCACATGTTCCATAGCTTGTAACGGACATAATAGTTATTTGTTGTCATCCAGAACAGAGTCACCTCTCCTTAATTGAACATAAGATTGTTTTGCTACTGGTCAGCAGAATTATTGCCACATCAAGTTTCTGTATACTGTAATTTTTAATATAGCGATCGCCAATTTTATATGTTATGAATTTCTTATTTGTTATTATTGTAATCCTGTGATGCCGGCATCTTAGACTTATATGAGTTCCTTTATCCGATTTTATTATATGTTATGTAACTATCTGTTTATATTGGTTATCTTTTATTATTAAATTGACAATTTTCTGTCACTTTTTGGCATTTTTGTTCACACATATATATTCAACATTTTTGACTAATTTTGTTATTTATTATATTAGAATCACTATTTCACTTTAGGTTTGCTCTTTCCGGAGCGCTTATCCCACCCCCCCCCTTTTTCTTTTCACGGAGGCAAAGACATCCCAGCCAAAGGCTCAAAAACCTCCCCCACTCATTCTGCCGAGGGAACAAGGAACAGTAGGAGAATATCAGGGTATAAATGGTGCCAGAAGAATAAAACTAAATTTAGGTCCGCCAACTGGAACAACGGGCATTTCTCCACACAAGTAATGAATGAAGCCGTGGACTCTCCTCCCCACGATTGAAATTAAATTATCAGGTAACCATAATTAATGTTTTTCATCTAAAGGGGAGGAGAAGAGTCCACGGCTTCATTCATTACTTGTGGGAAACAAATACCCAAGCTCTAGAGGACACTAAATGAACAAACGGGAGGGTAAAAAGGAGGCGGACCCTATCTTGAGGGCACCACAGCCTGCAAGACCTTTTTTTCTTACCAGAATCTATGCCGTGGAACAGGAACACGGCCCTTCAAGTGCGACAGGTAGAAGCATCGCTCCTGACATGGACTCAGCGTCAACGCGGATTGCTTGTGGAGCTGTTCATATGAGTCAGGATGGTTTCGCAGAAAGACTCTCCCTGCGTCTCCGGACTTTAACTTTCACCCAGGCTCTCACTGAGAGGCTGACAGGACTACTTAAAACTCCAGTCCCATTCCGAAGAGTACTACCCTCCATAAGAGACTACTCCGAATCTTCAGCACTTCTCTGCCATTCTCCTGTGACGAAAGGCAAAGAATGACTGGGGGATGAGGGGAGGTATTTAAGCCTTTGGTTAGGGTGTCTTTGCCTCCTCCTGGTGGCCAGGTTCTTTATTCCCAAAAGTAACGAATGAAGCCGTGGACTCTACTCCCCTTTAGATGGAAACACTAAATACATTTCATGCACCTCCTAATAGGTGCTGCCATTATGGAACCCAAGTTACACTGCAGGCATTTGAAGAAGTTTCTGCACATGTACAAACAGGTCAGCACTAGAATGTAGTGAAAGATCGATTTCAACAGCACTCAGTCAGGGAGGGGGGGAATAAACTCAATACAATACTTATAAATTTATTTAGTGTCACTTTAATCCTTACTGGTTGATAAGGACACATCTCTAGTATACAGGTGGAGAAGAACGTGGCTCTACAAGTATGTTATTTAGTGTCACTTTAATCCTTACTGGTTGATAAGGACACATCTCTAGTATACAGGTGGAGAAGAACGTGGCTCTACAAGTATGTTATTTAGTGTCACTTTAATCCTTACTGGTTGATAAGGACACATCTCTAGTATACAGGTGGAGAAGAACGTGGCTCTACAAGTATGCCAAGAAAAAGTTGGTTTATTTGGGGCAGCATGCATTCGAAAAAATAAATGTCAGAAATTTGCAATTTTGTTTAGTCGCTTTAAAGAGTGCTGTCTGGATTTCACAATGTCTTTGAAATATCCAAAAGCAGTAAGAAAAAAATTGCCTGCTGCAAAACCCTAAGAACAAGCTAAATGCTCCATGGAGGAGCAACAGGTTTAAACACAGGTCTGATTTTAACCAAGTTGAATAGTAAATTTATCGAACATACCAATGAGATGAGCACTCAGCAGTTCAGTGAATAAAAATTTAGTTTTATTTCGCTTTGCAGCTTCAATTAAAATCTTCTGTTACAATAACAACATCTAGTAGACAGATAGAACAGCATTCTCAAAGCCTTGTGTGGATGACAGAGGCGAAATTTGCATTTTTGGGCTTGATTGGCCTAACATAGTTGTGCTTGAATACGGGATAATCCTACATCACAGGTGAATCAGACTTTTATATGGAACATTTTTTCCCTTTGGTGCTAAGACTTTTCTTGTTTGTGTTGAATTTGATTCTAACCAAGGCCTAAACAAAATATTGAACGTCTGGAAGGTCTGCCAGAAATTTAAACAAAAGAATAGACAGACCAAAGATCTGACCCTTCAGAGTACTGACTGACAAGCCCTTCTCCAGGCCCTCATGAACAAGGACAGAATGCGGGGGAATCTCACCCAACTCCAAAAGAAATCCCTGGATACAAACAAAGGTAAAATCGCCACACCTTATGGTAAATCTTGCGAGTTACCGACTTAGAATTATCCAACTTTAGTCTGAAAAGACAAAAAATAGAAGAGGTGCTTCCTTGTGCAAATCAACTATGATCGAATAGACAAAACAGGATGGCACTTGCTCCTATTATACCCACACAAGCGGCAGCACTCATCAGGCTGTTGGACACAGAATGGAGTCTCACAGCGCTCCAGCTCGCTGACATCCCAACAACCAGGACCGTCGGTCTGCCAGATATACAAACTATCCAACTTCGGTCTGAGGGGATAAAACATAATTTATGTAAGAACTTACCTGCTAAATTCATTTCTTTCATATTGGCAAGAGTCCATGAGCTAGCGACGTATGGGATATACAATCCTACCAGGAGGGGCAAAGTTTCCCAAACCTCAAAATCCCTATAAATACACCCCTCACTACACCCACAGTTTAACGAATAGCCAAGTTGTGGGGTGATAAAGAAAGGAGTAAAAAGCATCAACAAAGGAATTTGGAAATAATCATGCTTTATACAAAAAAATCATAACCACCATAAAAAAGGGTGGGCCTCAGACTCTTGCCAATATGAGAGAAATGAATTTATCAGGTAAGTTCTTACATAAATTATGTTTTCTTTCATGTAATTGGCAAGAGTCCATGAGCTAGAGACAGATTTATGAGCTTGTAACATAGTATTAATCACTGAGTCAGAGAAACATCTATGACTTAGCACTAAGCATTCAATTTCCATACCTTCAAATTTAATGATTTAAGATCCTGATGGAAAAATGGACCTTGAGACAGTAGGTCCTGCCTTAATGGAAGCGGCCAAGGTTGGCAACTGGGCATCCGAACAAGATCCGCATACCAAAACCTGTGAGGCCATGCTGGAGCCACCAGCAACACAAACTATTGTTCCATGATGATTTCGGAGATTACTCTTGGAAGAAGAACTAGAGGCGGAAAGATGTTAGCAGGTTGATAACACCATGGAAGTGTCAATGCATCCACTGCTTCCGCCTGAGCATCCCTGGACCTGGACAGGTATCTGGGAAGTTTCTTGTTTAGATGAGAGGCCATTAGATCTATCTCTGGAAGACCCCACATCTGAACAATCTGAGAAAACACATCTGGATGGAGAGACCACTCCCCCAGATGTAAAGTCTGATGGCTGAGATAATCCGCCTCCCAATTGTCTACACCTGGGATATGGACCGCAGAGATTAGACAGGAGCTGGATTCCGCCCAAGCAAGTATCCGAGATACTTCTTTCATGGCTTGGAGACTGAGTCCCACCCTGATGATTGACATATGCTACAGTTGTGATATTGTCTGTCTGAAAGCAAATGAATGGTTCTCTCTTCAACAGAGGCCAAAATTGAAGAGCTCTGAAAATTGCACAGAGTTCTAAAATATTGATTGGTAATCTCGCCTCTTGAGATTTCCAAACCCCTTGAGCTGTCAGAGATCCCCAAACAGCTCCCCAACCTGAAAGACTTGCATCTGTAGTTATAACAGTCCAGGTTGGGCGAACAAAAGAAGCCCCTTGAACTAAACGCTGGTGATTTAACCACCACGTCAGTGAGTGTCGAACATTGGGATTTAAGGATATTGTGATATCTTTGTATAATACCTGCACCATTGATTCAGCATACAAAGCTGAAGAGGTCTCATGTGAAAACCGCGTCCGATGCTGCAGTCTTGAGGCCTAAAACTTCCATGCACATAGCCACTGAAGGGAATGACTGAGACTGATGGTGCCAACAGGCTGCAACCAATTTCAAACGTCGCTTGTCTGTTAGAGACAGAGTCATGGACACTGAATCTATCTGGAAACCTAAAAAGGTGACCCTTGTCTGAGGAATCAAGAAACTTTTTGGTAAATTGATCCTCCAACCATGTTTTCGAAGAAACAACACTAGTTGATTTGTGTGAGATTCTGCAGAATGTAAAGACTGAGCTAGTACCAAGATATCGTCCAAATAAGGAAGAGAGTAGGGCACCCAGAACCTTTGAAAAGATTCTTGGAGCTGTTGCTAAGCTAAACGGAAGAGCAACAAATTGGTAATGCTTGTCTAGAAAAGAGAATCTCCGGAACTGATAATGTTCTGGATGAATCAGAATATGAAGGTATGCATCCTGCAAGACTATTGTAGACATACAATGTCCTCGCTGAACAAAAGGCAGAATAGTCCTTATAGTCACCATCTTGAAAGTTGGTACTCTTACATAACGATTCAAAATTTTCAGATCCAGAACTGGTCTGAATGAATTTTCCATCTTTGGGACAATGAATAGATTTGAATAAAACCCCAGACCTTGTTCCTGAAAAGGAACTGGCATGATTACCCCAGAAAACTCCAGGTCTGAAACACACTTCAGGAAAGCCTGAGCTTTTACTGGATTTGCTGGGATGCGTGAGACAAAAAATCTTCTCACAGGAGGTCTTACTCTGAATCCTATTCGATACCCTTGAAAGAAAATGCTCTGAATCCATTGATTTTGGACAGAATTTATCCAAATATCCTTGAAAACCCTTAATCTACCCCCTACCAGCTGAGCTGGAATGAGGGCCGCACCTTCATGCGGACTTAGGGGCTGACTTTGGTTTCTTAAATGGCTTGGATTTATTCCAATTTGAGGAAGGCTTCCAATTGAAATCAGATTCCTTGGAGGAAGGGTTAGATTTTTGTACCTTATTCTGACGAAAGGAACGAAAACGGTTAGAAGCGTTAGATTTACCCTTAGGTTTTTTATCCTGAGGCAGAAAAACATAATTTATGTAAGAACTTACCTGATAAATTCATTTCTTTCATATTAGCAAGAGTCCATGAGCTAGTGACGTATGGGATATACATTCCTACCAGGAGGGGCAAAGTTTCCCAAACCTCAAAATGCCTATAAATACACCCCTCACCACACCCACAATTCAGTTTAACGAATAGCCAATAAGTGGGGTGATAAAAAAGTGCGAAAGCATATAAAATAAGGAATTGGAATAAATTGTGCTTTATACAAAATCATAACCACCACAAAAAAGGGTGGGCCTCATGGACTCTTGCTAATATGAAAGAAATGAATTTATCAGGTAAGTTCTTACATAAATTATGTTTTCTTTCATGTAATTAGCAAGAGTCCATGAGCTAGTGACGTATGGGATAATGACTACCCAAGATGTGGATCTTTCCACGCAAGAGTCACTAGAGAGGGAGGGATAAAATAAAGACAGCCAATTCCTGCTGAAAATAATCCACACCCAAAATAAAAGTTTAACGAAAAACATAAGCAGAAGATTCAAACTGAAACCGCTGCCTGAAGTACTTTTCTACCAAAAACTGCTTCAGAAGAAGAAAATACTTCAAAATGGTAGAATTTAGTAAAAGTATGCAAAGAGGACCAAGTTGCTGCTTTGCAAATCTGGTCAACCGAAGCTTCATTCCTAAACGCCCAGGAAGTAGAAACTGACCTAGTAGAATGAGCTGTAATTCTCTGAGGCGGAGTTTTACCCGACTCAACATAAGCAAGATGAATTAAAGATTTCAACCAAGATGCCAAAGAAATGGCAGAAGCTTTCTGGCCTTTTCTAGAACCGGAAAAGATAACAAATAGACTAGAAGTCTTACGGAAAGATTTCGTAGCTTCAACATAATATTTCAAAGCTCTAACAACATCCAAAGAATGCAACGATTTCTCCTTAGAATTCTTAGGATTAGGACATAATGAAGGAACCACAATTTCTCTACTAATGTTGTTGGAATTCACAACTTTAGGTAAAAATTCAAAAGAAGTTCGCAACACCGCCTTATCCTGGTGAAAAATCAGAAAAGGAGACTCACAAGAAAGAGCAGATAATTCAGAAACTCTTCTAGCAGAAGAGATGGCCAAAAGGAACAAAACTTTCCAAGAAAGCAATTTAATGTCCAATGAATGCATAGGTTCAAACGGAGGAGCTTGAAGAGCTCCCAGAACCAGATTCAAACTCCAAGGAGGAGAGATTGACTTAATGACAGGTTTTATACGAACCAAAGCTTGTACAAAACAATGAATATCAGGAAGAATAGCAATCTTTCTGTGAAAAAGAACAGAAAGAGCAGAGATTTGTCCTTTCAAAGAACTTGCGGACAAACCCTTATCTAAACCATCCTGAAGAAACTGTAAAATTCTCGGTATTCTAAAAGAATGCCAAGAAAAATGATGAGAAAGACACCAAGAAATATAAGTCTTCCAGACTCTATAATATATCTCTCCAGATACAGACTTACGAGCCTGTAACATAGTATTAATGACAGAGTCAGAGAAACCTCTTTGACCAAGAATCAAGCGTTCAATCTCCATACCTTTAAATTTAAGGATTTCAGATCCTGATGGAAAAAAGGACCTTGTGACAGAAGGTCTGGTCTTAACGGAAGAGTCCACGGTTGGCAAGAGGCCATCCGGACAAGATCCGCATACCAAAATCTGTGAGGCCATGCCGGAGCTACCAGCAGAACAAACGAGCATTCCTTCAGAATCTTGGATATTACTCTTGGAAGAAGAACTAGAGGCGGAAAGATATAGGCAGGATGATACTTCCAAGGAAGTGATAATGCATCCACTGCCTCCGCCTGAGGATCCCGGGATCTGGACAGATACCTGGGAAGTTTCTTGTTTAGATGGGACGCCATCAGATCTATTTCTGGAAGTTCCCACATTTGAACAATCTGAAGAAATACCTCTGGGTGAAGAGACCATTCGCCCGGATGTAACGTTTGGCGACTGAGATAATCCGCTTCCCAATTGTCTATACCTGGGATATGAACCGCAGAGATTAGACAGGAGCTGGATTCCGCCCAAACCAAAATTCGAGATACTTCTCTCATAGCCAGAGGACTGTGAGTCCCTCCTTGATGATTGATGTATGCCACAGTTGTGACATTGTCCGTATGAAAACAAATGAACGATTCTCTCTTCAGAAGAGGCCAAAACTGAAGAGCTCTGAAAATTGCACGAAGTTCCAAAATATTGATCGGTAATCTCACATCCTGAGATTCCCAAACTCCTTGTGCTGTCAGAGATCCCCACACAGCTCCCCAACCTGAAAGACTTGCATCTGTTGAAATTACAGTCCAGGTCGGAAGCACAAAAGAAGCCCCCTGAATTAAACGATGGTGGTCTGTCCACCATGTTAGAGAGTGTCGAACAATCGGTTTTAAAGATATTATTTGAGAAATCTTCGTGTAATCCTTGCACCATTGCTTCAGCATACAGAGCTGAAGAGGTCGCATGTGAAAACGAGCAAAGGGGATCGCGTCCGATGCAGCAGTCATAAGACCTAGAATTTCCATGCATAAGGCTACCGAAGGGAATGATTGTGACTGAAGGTTTCGACAAGCTGCAATCAATTTTAGACGTCTCTTGTCTGTTAAAGACAGAGTCATGGACACTGAATCCATCTGGAAACCCAGAAAGGTTACTCTTGTCTGAGGAATCAAAGAACTTTTTGGTAAATTGATCCTCCAACCATGATCTTGAAGAAACAACACAAGTCGATTCGTATGAGATTCTGCTAAATGTAAAGACTGAGCAAGTACCAAGATATCGTCCAAATAAGGAAATACCACAATACCCTGTTCTCTGATTACAGACAGAAGGGCACCGAGAACCTTTGTAAAAATTCTTGGAGCTGTAGCTAGGCCAAACGGCAGAGCCACAAACTGGTAATGCTTGTCCAGAAAAGAGAATCTCAGGAACTGATAATGATCTGGATGAATCGGAATATGCAGATATGCATCCTGTAAATCTATTGTGGACATATAATTCCCTTGCTGAACAAAAGGCAATATAGTCCTTACAGTTACCATCTTGAACGTTGGTATCCCTACATAACGATTCAATATTTTTAGATCCAGAACTGGTCTGAAGGAATTCTCCTTCTTTGGTACAATGAAGAGATTTGAATAAAACCCCATCCCCTGTTCCGGAACTGGAACTGGCATAATTACTCCAGACAACTCTAGATCTGAAACACATTTCAGAAATGCTTGAGCTTTTACTGGATTTACTGGGACACGGGAAAGAAAAAATCTCTTTGCAGGAGGTCTCATCTTGAAACCAATTCTGTACCCTTCTAAAACAATGCTCTGAATCCAAAGATTGTGAACAGAATTGATCCAAATTTCCTTGAAAAAACGTAACCTGCCCCCTACCAGCTGAGCTGGAACGAGGGCCGCACCTTCATGTGGACTTAGAAGCAGGCTTTGCCTTTCTAGCTGGCTTGGATTTATTCCAGACTGGAGATGGTTTCCAAACCGAAACTGCTCCTGAGGATGAAGGATCAGGTTTTTGTTCTTTGTTGAAACGAAAGGAACGAAAACGATTATTAGCCCTGTTTTTACCTTTAGATTTTTTATCCTGTGGTAAAAAAGTTCCTTTCCCACCAGTAACAGTTGAAATAATGGAATCCAACTGAGAACCAAATAATTTGTTACCCTGGAAAGAAACGGAAAGCAAAGTTGATTTAGAAGCCATATCAGCATTCCAAGTTTTAAGCCATAAAGCTCTTCTAGCTAAGATAGCTAGAGACATAAACCTGACATCAACTCTGATAATATCAAAAATAGCATCACATATAAAATTATTAGCATGCTGAAGAAGAATAATAATATCATGAGAATCACGATGTGTTACTTGTTGCGCTAAAGTTTCCAACCAAAAAGTTGAAGCTGCAGCAACATCAGCCAAAGATATAGCAGGTCTAAGAAGATTACCTGAACACAGATAAGCTTTTCTTAGAAAGGATTCAATTTTCCTATCTAGAGGATCTTTAAACGAAGTACCATCTGACGTAGGAATAGTAGTACGTTTAGCAAGGGTAGAAATAGCCCCATCAACTTTAGGGATCTTGTCCCAAAATTCTAATCTGTCAGACGGCACAGGATATAAATGCTTAAAACGTTTAGAAGGAGTAAATGAATTACCCAATTTATCCCATTCCTTGGAAATTACTGCAGAAATAGCATTAGGAACAGGAAAAACTTCTGGAAAAACCACAGGAGCTTTAAAAACCTTATCCAAACGTTTAGAATTAACATCAAGAGGACCAGAATCCTCTATTTCTAAAGCAATTAGTACTTCTTTAAGTAAAGAACGAATAAATTCCATTTTAAATAAATATGAAGATTTATCAGCATCAACCTCTGAGACAGAATCCTCTGAACCAGAGGAATCATCAGAATCAGAATGATGATCTTCATTTAAAAATTCATCTGTAGGGAGAGAAGTTTTAAAAGATTTTTTACGTTTACTAGAAGGAGAAATAACAGACATAGCCTTCTTAATGGATTCTGAAACAAAATCTCTTATATTATCAGGAACATTCTGCACCTTAGATGTTGAAGGAACTGCAAAAGGCAATGGTACTTTACTAAAGGAAATATTATCTGCTTTAACAAGTTTGTCATGACAATCAATACAAACAACAGCTGGAGGAATAGCTACCAAAAGTTTACAGCAGATGCACTTAGCTTTGGTAGATTCAGCACTTGACAGCGATTTTCCTGTAGTATCTTCTGACTCAGATGCAACGTGGGACATCTTGCAATATGTAAGAGAAAAAACAACATATATAAAGCAAAATTGATCAAATTCCTTAAAAGACAGTTTCAGGAATGGGAAAAAATGCCAAAGAACAAGCTTCTAGCAACCAGAAGCAATAAAAAATGAGACTAAAATAATGTGGAGACAAAAGTGACGCCCATATTTTTTCGCGCCAAATAAGACGCCCACATTATTTGGCGCCTAAATGCTTTTGGCGCCAAAAATGACGCCACATCCGGAACGCCGACATTTTTGGCGCAAAATAACGTCAAAAAAATGACGCAACTTCCGGCGACACGTATGACGCCGGAAACGGAAATAGAATTTTTGCGCCAAAAAAATCCGCGCCAAGAATGACGCAATAAAATGAAGCATTTTCAGCCCCCGCGAGCCTAACAGCCCACAGGGAAGAGTCAAATTTTTTGAAGGTAAGAAAAAATTTATTAAATCAAATGCATTATCCCAAATATGAAACTGACTGTCTGAAAATAAGGAAAGTTGAACATTCTGAGTCAAGGCAAATAAATGTTTGAATACATATATTTAGAACTTTATAAACAAAGTGCCCAACCATAGCTTGGAGTGTCACAGAAAATAAGACTTACTTACCCCAGGACACTCATCTACATATAGCAGATAGCCAAACCAGTACTGAAACGAGAATCAGTAGAGGTAATGGTATATATAAGAGTATATCGTCGATCTGAAAAGGGAGGTAAGAGATGAATCTCTACGACCGATAACAGAGAACCTATGAAATAGACCCCGTAGAAGGAGATCACTGCATTCAAATAGGCAATACTCTCCTCACATCCCTCTGACATTCACTGCACGCTGAGAGGAAAACCGGGCTCCAACTTGCTGCGGAGCGCATATCAACGTAGAATCTAGCACAAACTTACTTCACCACCTCCATCGGAGGCAAAGTTTGTAAAACTGAATTGTGGGTGTGGTGAGGGGTGTATTTATAGGCATTTTGAGGTTTGGGAAACTTTGCCCCTCCTGGTAGGAATGTATATCCCATACGTCACTAGCTCATGGACTCTTGCTAATTACATGAAAGAAAACTCCCTTTCCCCCAGTAACAGTAGAAATAATAGAATCCAACTGAGAACCAAATAAATTATTACCTTGGAAAGAGAGAGATAGTAATCTAGACTTATATGTCATATCAGCATTCTAAGATTTAAGCCACAAAGCTCTTCTAGCTAAAATAGCTAAAGACATGGATCTAACATCAATTTTGATAATATCAAAAAAGGCATCACAAATAAAATGATTAGCATATTGCAGTAAGCGAATAAGGCTAGATATGTCAGAATCCAATTCTTGTTGCGCTAAATTCTCCAACAAAAAAGTTGATGCAGCCGCAACATCAGCCAAAGAAATTGCAGGTCTGAGAAGATGACCTGAATATAAATAGGCTTTCCTTAGATAAGATTCAAGCTTCCTATCTAAAGGATCCTTAAAGGAAGTACTATCTTCCATAGGAATAGTGGTACGTTTAGCAAGAGTAGAAATAGCCCCATCAACTTTGGGGACATTTTCCCAAAACTCTATAGAATTTGCTGGTAAAGGATACAATTTTTTAAACCTTGAAGAATGAATAAAAGAAGTACCTGGCTTATTCCATTCCTTAGAAATCATATCAGAAATAGCATCAGGAATAGGAAAAACGCCTGGAGTAACCACAGGAGGTTTAAAAACAGCATTTAAACGTTTACTAGACTTAACGTCAAGAAGACTTTCCTCAATATCCAAAGTAATTAACACTTCTTTTAATAAAGAACGCATATACTCTATTTTAAATAAGTAGATTTGTCAGTGTCAATATCTGAGGAAGGATCTTCTGTATCAGATAGATCCTCATCAGAGGAGGATAAATTATTTTGTTGTCGGTCATTTGAAATTTCATCAACTGAATGAGAAGTTTTAAAAGACCTTTTACATTTATTAGAAGGTGGAAATGCAGACAAAGCCTTCTGAATAGAATCAGTAACAAATTCTTTAAAATTCATAGGTATATCATGTACATTAGAAGTTGAAGGAACTACAACTGGCAATGTACTATTACTGATGGACACACTATCTGCATGTAAAAGTTTATCATGACACCTATTACAAATGACATTCGGAGATATAATTTCCACAATCTTACAACAAATGCACTTAGCTTTGGTAGAACCGATGTCAGGCAGCAAAGTTCCAACAGATACTTCTGAGGCAGGATCAGATTGAGACATCTTGCAAAATGTAAAAGAAAAAAACAACATATAAAGCAAAATTATCAATTTCCTTATATGACAGTTTCAGGAATGGGAAAAAATGCAAATAGCATAGCCCTCTGACAAAGAAAAAGGCAAGAGGCAAACATCAATGGGGTATTAAATTAATGAAAAAATTTGGTGGCAAGTATGACGCACAACGTAACTGAAATTTTTTTGGCGCCAACAATATCCGGAAATGACACACTCGCGTCACTAACGACGCAACCGTGTTTAAGGTTTAGGCGTCAACTACGACGCTGGAAATGACGAAGTTGCGTCAACAGACGTACTTATCGCGCCAAAAATGACGCAATAAAGTCTAGCATTTGGCGAACCCGCGGGCCTAATACCGCCCGCAATTTGAGAAAAAAGTAGTCCATTTAGAAAAAAAGACTAAACCCTAGGTAAGAAAAATATTTCTTAAAATGTTTATTTTCCCCAAATATGAAACTGACAGTCTGCAGAAGGAAATACATGAACCTGACTCATGGCAAATATAAGTACAATACATATATTTAGAACTTTATATAAATGCATAAAGTGCCAAACCATAGCTGGGGTGTCTTAAGTAATAAACATACTTACCGAAAGACACCTATCCACATAAAGCAGATAGCCAAACCAGTACTGAAACAGTCATCAGTAGAGGTAATGGTATATGAGAGTATATCGTCGATTTGAAAAGGGAGGTAGGAGATGAATCTCTACGACCGATAACAGAGAACCTATGAAATAGACCCCCCCTTTAGGGAAATCATTGCATTCAATAGCTGGCACTCCCTTCACATTCCTCTGACATTCGCTGTACTCTGAGAGGAATTGGGCTTCAACAATGCTGAGAAGCGCATGTCAATGTAGAAATCTTTAGCACAAACTTTACTTCACCACCTCCATAGGAGGCAAAGTTTGTAAAACCGAATTGTGGGTGTGGTGAGGGGTGTATTTATAGACATTTTGAGGTTTGGGAAACTTTGCCCCTCCTGGTAGGATTGTATATCCCATACGTCACTAGTTCATGGACTCTTGCCAATTACATGAAAGAAAAGATATTGGACACGCCTCCTGGTGCAGATCAGTTGAAAACAGTCCAACAAATATAAAATTCTCACACTCACAATATACTCACAAGCACAGCAGCACTCTGATGTGCTAATGGCCACAGGCTGGAGTCTCAAAGCGCTCCAGTTCGCTGACACAGATTTATGCGGGACCTGGATCCAAAACAGCTCTAACTCAGGTGGCGGTAAGGAGCAAATATAACTATATGAGCCCCCCTTACACTCTTGAAACCACTGGTTTGTTAGGGAAAGTGGTAAGAAAAAATCCTGTTTGTCTATTCGATTATAGTCGATTTGTATAAGGAAGCGCGTCTTCTATTTTTTGTCTTTTCAGACTAAAGTTGGATAATTCTCTGTCATCATTGATCATCTCCTTGGGACAGATTTCATTGGATTTTTTCACCCTATATTGCTCAACTGAGAGCTGGACTCTGTGGCGCCCAAGTATATAGGACTTTGGTCTAGATAAGTTGAGTTACCGACTTACAAGCCTGAAGCATGGAACAATAACCTTTTCTGAGAAACCACGCCTAAACCTAGGCTTTAAATCTCCAAGCAGTCAGCTTCAGAGAATCTAGGTTTGGAAGAAGGACCTAAAGTAGAAAATTCTTCCTCAGAGGCAATATCCCCGGGGGAAAGAATGCTGCAAATCAAATTTTGCGACGCCACACTGGAGCAATTAGAATCACCGAAGCCTGCTCCAGTTAGATACGGCTATAACAGGCGGAACAGGTAATGAGACCGAAGAACCATGGCACCGCCAGAGCGACGATCAGAGCTTGAGTGACCTTTGATCTTGATCCTAATCGCGAGACGAGACGCCTAAGAGGTATCATGACAACACTTCCGGAAGAAGAGCCCACTCCCCTGGATGAAAATCTGCCTGATCAGATAATCCGCTTCCCAGTTGTCCACCCCTGGGATGTGGATGGCAGAAAGGAGACAAATTGTGAGACTCCGCCCACTGAAGTATGTGAGTCACCTCCTATATGGCAAATGAGCTGCAAGTTCCTTTCTGGAGGTTGATATACGCCACCAAAGAGATGTTGTACGATTGGAGAAACAGGATCAAACTCAGATGAGGCCAAGAAGATAAAGTATTGAAGCTTGCTCTCAACTCTAGGACATTATAGGGAGGGAAGACTCATCCCGAGTCCAAAGTCCCTAAGCTCAGAAGTAACCCCAAACTGCTCCCCAGCCAGACAGGCTGGCATCTGTGGGCACAATCTCCCAATATGGTCTCAGGAAGCATGTGCCCCAGGACAGATAATCCTGGGAGATCCCCTAGGACAGAGAGTTTCTCGTTTAGATGTATCCTCAGAGAGATTAGAGAGGACTCCGTTCCATTGTCTGAGCATGGATGACTGTAGAGGCCTCAGCAGGGAAGAATCAAAAGGAATAAAGTCCATGGAAGCCCCCATTAGACCAATCACGTCCATACTCAGAGCCACTGATGGACGGACAGAGGACTGAAGCAATAAACAAGCAGACATAAGCTTTTAAATTTCTGACCTCAGCCAAGAAAATCTTCATGGAGATCTAGTCTATGACCGTCTCCAAAAAACATACTCTGGTATATGGCACCAAGAAACTCTCTTCCAGATTCTCCTCCACAGTAAATCCGTATGAGATCTGACTAAATGAAAATATGTGGTCACCGCCAGAGAGCCCCTAGAAACTTTGTGAAGATTTGAGGGGGCAGAGGCAAGGCCGAAAGGGAGGCCTACAATTTGGAAAGTGTTTGCCTAAAAAGACAAACCAAAGGGAATGGAAATGTTCCTTGTGAATAGGAACATGAAAATACGCGTCCCTCAGGTCGATGGTAGCCATGAACTGACCCTCCTGAACTAAAGGGAAAATAGAACAGATAATCTCCATTTTAAAGGATGGAACTTAAGAAATTTGTTGAGACACTCAAGGTCAAAATGGGTCAGAAAGTTCCCTCTTTCAGGGGAACCACAAATAGGATAGAATAAAATCCTTGAACTTGTTCCGCTCAAAGGAACTGGGACAATTACTCCTAGAGAAGTGAAATCTATCACACAGTTTAAGAGGGCCTCTCTCTTTAAATGGTTAGGGGATAATTTTGACAGGAGAAATCTGTCCCTGGTAGGACAAAATTTGAATCCCATCCTGTATCCATGGGATACTATCCACTGCCCAAGGATCTAGGACAAGGCAAATCCAAGCCTCCTTACCCTTACTGGTTAGACCTCCATGAAGTCTTGGCTTGCTCAGGTTTAGAGGAAGAGGATGAATTCTGGCCATTGAAGTAGAATCCTGTCGACCTCAAGGTCTAACCCTCACATCCAGTCATCCAGTGGTAAACTCTTTCCACCTGGAAAAAATGCAATCAGACCAGGACCAAATAAAGGAAAAGGTCCCTTAGACAACAAAGGTAGCAAAAAATTAAACCTATGAGTGTCGAAAAAAACCCATCTCAATTTAAAGCCTTTCCAGTTTCCAGGTGGTCTCCATCCAGGAGCTGACCAAGCCTTTCCCTGCTTAAAGGGACAGTATACTATAAAATAGTTTTTCCTTTAATATGCTTCCAATTACTTTTTTTTACCAGCTGCAGAGTATAAAATGTAAGCGATTTGCTTTTTTAAAGTTTATTTTTGTATATGAATTAACTATTTTGTGTTTTGAAGCCACACCCTAATAAAATGGGTTGAGCTTGTAGGTATAATCAGATTACATCATCACATTGTGTAAATATATCTGTTTCTTTATCTTATATCTGTCCATAAGCCAATCACCAATACTTGGAGAGAACAATGGAAAATTAATATTTTATTACCTTATCTCCTATAACTGACTGGGAGTGTAATTTCTTCTACTGGCCGTTTACACAGCTTATCTATAGCTTGGCCTTGAGGCCAAAAACTTTCAGGATAGGTGGGGATACAACAGGCTAAATAAACTATTTCAAATGCCAATATAAAAGTGTAATGGAAATACTTGTAAACAATTTAATACCCTCCAGCAGGTAAAGTGAATAATTGTGAACATGTTTGAGCAAACTGTCCCTTTAACGTCCGAGATCAGACGGAATCGGGTGCAGTCAGGGTAGAGTTGAAAGATGTCCACATTTTACACATAGAGTCTTAAATATTCTCAGACAACAAAGGAAATTTGGAGATTCAAAAATCAACTTAAAGGATCACTAAGTGCCTATAAGTAATTTAACTAATATTTCCCTGAAGTCTTGTGAATGTGACAGAGCACTACAAGACACACCTTAGCTCATGAGGTTAAATCAACTTAAAGGATCGCTAAGTCTTAGCGCCTATAAGAAAATCAACTAATATTTCCCTGAAGTCTTGCAAGTGTGACAGAGCACAACAAGACACTCCTTAACTCATAAGGCAAAATATAAAGTCTCAACGTAACTAAGAGACCTAGCAGGGAAAAAAAGGTCTAGAAAATACATTACCCAAACAGGAATTTAAAAGAGCATCGGCTCCTTAAACTCTCACGCTGAATTTAGCTCTACAAATAAGGGATAATTACAAAATTGAACCCCACACAAGGAGTACATCTTAACCCTTAATATCCCCTTCTAGGGATACACAGACTTCCACCAATAAGTAATGGAAAAAGGCTGCATAAAAACCCCTTACCGGAGAGGGACCCTGAACTGCGTGCCTACTAGAATAATAGAATGCAGTTGTCTCTGATTAATTTAGAAGGTAGATGAAAAACCACTGCTACAGGGAGGGAGAATCCAAGCCAGTATTTAACAAACTTCACTAGAAGTCATAGTTTGAGGCCAATACATCACCCTCCCTCATTGCCGACCCTCCATGGAGGGTACCCAGCAAATAAAATAAAAAGTCCATCACCCCTATCATGCCTCATTAGACCACAAACCATGGGGGCAGGGATACAGAGACTCACAGTTAGAAGTCTTCATGCTTATTACCAACTCGAGGTGTGACTAATTCAGCTGATCTTAGACAAGGACCAGCAGTCAAAGAAAAAAACAGAGTAACCAACCCTGGTTTTCTATAGAGGGGTAGCATAAATGTTGGAAGGTAAGCAAGGACTACCTCGCCATCTTCCAACTGCTAAAAGCCACCATGACTTTTACTAAAGATAATTACATTGACACAGCATAGCCCCAATCCTTGTTTGCAGGGAAAAAGTACCCATTAAAGGATTAACATCTTCAGACACCATCTTCGCACATCCATCCTGATGATAAAGGATTTTGGGTTTATGGGAAGTGGGAGTGGTACTTAACAGCTCTGCTGGGGTGTTCTTTGTCTCCTCCTGGTGGCCAGGAGTTGAATTCCCACTAGTAATTGAATACATTTCTGGACTCTTCATGCCATTGAAAAGAAAATCAATATAAGTTAACATTACACTTGTCTAAATAAATTTACAGACCACGGCGAATAATGCATTGTATAACAACAACAACGGTTCTGATAATAAAGAAAAAAGAAAAGAAAAATAAAAACACCTGCATAGCGAGATAAACGTCTTTCAAGGTAAAATTTGCCATTCTAAAATTATTTGAGGGAGCTTGTAGCGCCAACAAGATTTCTTAGATAATCTCGCCAGACCAGGGAGTTTAAAGAGATGTTATATTGTTAATACATACTTGACATAATGATGTATTCAAAGGTTAGCCTTATAATTATATGTAGATATACTTTGTTTTACAATTGGTTGTTTAAATATTGAAAATAAGTGCAAAGCTTTAGTTTCTATAAATTAATGGGCAGCACTATCTTATCTTTGTTTTGCATAATTTATGTTTTCCATCTAATAAGAGGAGAGCCCACTGCTTCATTCATTACTTGTGGGAAACAAATACCCAAGCTCTAGAGGACACTGAATGAAAAAAAACAGGAGGGTAAAAAGGAGGCAACCCTATTCTGAGGGCACCACAGCCTGCAAACCCTTTCTCCCAAAAGCAGCTTTAGCCGAAGCAAAAACGTAAAATTTGTAAAAGTATGTAAGGAGGACCAGATAGTCGCCTTACAAATCTGCTCCATAGAGGCCTCATTCTTAAAGGCCCAAAAAGAAGCCACAGCTCTAGTTGAGTGAGCCATAATCCTCTGAGGAGACTTATGTCCCGCCGAACCAATCAAGCTCCTCAGCCAAAGAGATTATTAAGTAGAAGAAGCCTTCTGCCCCTTGCGCTAAAGATAGAATTTTAAGGCTCGAACCACATCCAAGTTATGAAGTAACCGTTCCTTCGAAGGAGGTGGTTTAGGACATAAGGAAGGAACCACAATTTCTTGATTAATGTTGAAATCAGACACAACCTTAGGGAGAAATTCAAGTCCAGTGCGAAGGACAGCCTTATTTGCATGGAAAACCAGGTAAGGAGCCTCACATTGCAAGGCCGCAAGTTCAGACACACTGCGTGCCAAAGCAATGGCCAGCAGAAAAAGGACCTTCCAAGACAGTCTTAATGTCAAGTGAGTGCATAGGCTCGAAACGGAGGCCCCTGCAAAATCCACAGAACCAAATTCAAATTCCAAGGAGGAGCAGAATGACTAAACACAGGCCTGATCCTGGACAGAGCCTGAACAAAAGACTGAATATCAGGTAGCTCAGCGAGCTTCTCGTGTAACAGCACAGATAAAGCCGAAATCTGTCCCCTTAAGGAACTGGCGGCAAGTCCTTTCTCCAGACCGTCCTGGAGTAAGGAAAGAATTCTGGATACCCTGACCCTATGCCAGGAATATCTACGATGACATCCCCACTAGATCTGCAAACCACGTCCTCTGTGGCCATGACGGAGCAATCAGAATAGTTGACGCTTGCTCCGGTTTGATGCGTGCCACTACACAAGGTAGAAGTGGTAATGGAGGAAAAACGTAAACTAGGTTGAATCCCCACGGCACTGCTAAGGCATCTATCAGTTCTGCCTGGGGATCCCTGGACCGCGACCCGTATCTGGGTAGCTAAAAGTTCAGTCTGGACGCCATGAGATCTATCTCCAGAGTCCCCCAACTGTTGCAAATCTCTGCAAACATTTCTGGGTGAAGAGACCATTCCCCCGGATGAAATGACTGCCTCCTGAGAAAATCCACTTCCCAGTTGTCCACACCCGGGATGTGGATTGCTGATAGCGAGCAGTTGTGGGCCTCTTCCCACTCCAAAATCCGAGAGAGTTCCCTCATGGCTAGGGAGCTTCTCGTTCCCCCCTGATGGTTGATGTAAGCCACCGAGGCAATGTTGTCCGACTGGAATCTGATGAACTTGGACGATTCCAGACGAGGCCAAGCCTCCAGAGCGTTGAAGATCGCCCGAAGCTCCAGGATGTTGATCGGGAGAAGAGACTCCTTCCGATTCAACCTGCCCTGTGCCTTCCTGGCACCCCAAACTGCTCCACAACCTGAGAGACTCACGTCCGTAGTCACAATCTACCAAGATGGTCTGAGGAAAGAAGTCCCCTAGGACAGCTGATCTGGACGGAGCCACCAAGAGAGAGATTCCCTCGATCCGTTGTAATAGGTCCGAATAATCGCAGTTCTTTCCACTGCCTCAGCATGCATAGTGGGAGAGGCCTCAGGTGGAATGACATCTATGGTGGATACCATGAGCCCAATCACTTCCATGCACCAGGCCACTGAAGGCCTTGAAGAGGACTAAAGGCCAAGACAGCTGGAGACAATCTTGCAGCGTCGCTGGTCTGTTAGGAATATCTTCATGGCTATGGAGTTGATTATTGTGCCCAGGAACTCCACTCTGGTACTGGAAACCAGAGAACACTTTCCTGAGTTTATCTTCCAACCATGAGACTGCAGAAGAAGGAGAAGGGCTCTCGAATGTTCCTCTGCCACCCGGTAGGACGGAGCCTAAACCTGGGATGTCGTCCAGATAAGGAGCTACTGCTATCCCTCTGGATCTCGCCACAGCGAGAAGAGCTCCCAGAACCTTTGTAAAGATTCTTGGAGCCGTAGCTAGCCCGAAGGGAAGGGCTACAAACTGAAAGTGCTGATCCAGAAAGGAAAACCTTAAGAACCTGAAGTGATCCTTGTGTATTGCCACATAAGGGTAAGCGTCCTTCAAGTCTATAGTAGTCATAAACTGACCCTCTTGAACTTGGGGCAGTATAGACCTTATCATCTCCATTTTGAACGATGGAACTGACAAACTTGTTTAAGCACTTTAGGTACAGAATTGGGCGAAACGTGCCCTCCTTTTTAGGTACCACAAAAAGGTTTGAATAGTACCCTAGACCGCTTTCTGCAAGAGGTAACAGTACAATTACTCCTAGAGAAAAGAGATCCCTCACACACTCTAGGAAGGCATCTCATTTCTCTGATTTTGACGATAGATTTGACAAGAGAAATCTGCCCCTGGGAGGATGAGTCTTTAAAACCTATCCTGTAACCCTGAGTAACAACCTCTAGAACCCAAGAATCCTGTACGTCTCTCCTCCAAGCCTCCGCAAAAAGAGATAGTCTGCCCTGTCTCGATTTATTCAAAGACTGAGATGGCTTCCAAGATCCCTTGGACTGCTCGGGTTTCGCAGCAAGTTGCAGGTTTTCGTCGAAAGGGACGAAAATTATGACCCTTAGGTCTATTCTTCTTATCCTGCGGTAGAAAGGCACCCTTGCCCCCCCGTGACCGTGGATATGATAGAGTCCAGGCCTGGACTGAAAATAATCTTTCCCTTAAATGGAAGGGAAAGCAATCTAGATTTAGACGTCATGTCAGCAGACCACGATTCAACCACAGAGCCCTCCGGGCCAGAACAAAAAAGCCTGATGACTTGGCATTCAAGCGAATAATCTGCATATTAGCATCACAAATAAACAAATTAGCAATCCTCAGGGCCCTAATTCTTTCCTGTATCTCCTCGAAGGGGGTCTCCTCCTCGACCAGAGTCAGGAACCGGGAACAATTTTTTAAACGAAGAAGAAGGGGAAAAAAAAGATGATCCAAGTCTTTCCCATTAATTCTTAATAATATTCACCATTCTAACGGGATCCGGGAAAGTCTGGGGCACTACCCTGTCCTCGTAAACCTTATCAAGCTTAGGAACAGAAGGTTCCTCCGGTAACTTAGGTTCCAGAACCTCTAGAGTAGCCAACACCTCTTAATAAAAAGCTTAAGTTCTCCATCCTAAACCTAAAGTCAGGCTCATCCGCAGCCAGAGGTTTAGAGGCCGCAGATCCCGACCCAGATGGAGAGCCCTCTGAAGTATTGGAATCCTCTGCATCAGCGGATAAGCTAGGCTCAGATCCATCCAACAGAGTAGATGACCCCTGCGAAGGATAGCAATGTTTAACCTTTCACTTAGCCATTTGAAACTGCTCAGCAAAATCATGCGGCAACATGGCCCCACCCGCAGGAGGATTAGAAGTGCACTGGGGAGCTGCATGTGTAATTGGAGATGAATGTAGGGAACGCACCTCACGGGACGGAGAGCCCTCAGAGGTGGACGGCTCAGTGGTACTAAAAATCTTATTTCTTTTAGATAACACTATTTTATCGAGGCATGTTGAACATAGTTGAGCAGGCGGGTAAACCAAGGCCTCATCACTATAAACACAGGCATTAGATTTAGGTAAAGAGGGAGTACCCGCTAACAGAGTACTCCATAGCTTGCGCCTTTAACCAGGATTAAACGGGAACTTTTATACTCCCAATGGCCGGGGCACTCACCACCTCCTATGACCAAGGCCCACAGAGAAACTCGCTTTCGTCTCCTGCAACCGACGGTCAGGATGAAGAGAAAGAAGACACACCCGGTCACATGGAGTGCCATGCAGGACCACCCCTGCAGCTAAGAAAAAGCGCGCCAACTAAACAGGCTGCGCAGTAATCTTAGGGAGGAAAAGCCTGACTGTTCCACATTACCCGAGCCGCATCTCACACATGTCGCAGCAAAACACAATAAAGCAATCATGTATACACCCCCCCCTGTTCAATAATCACCTTCCGGAGATATTAACCCTTGATTCTATACAGATAAAAGGAACCACACTGTGATCCTATCTTCTTGCGTTATCATTACATATATAAAAAATTAAACAATCTTACCAGAATCAACGCCGTGGAACACGAACACGGCCTCTCAAGTTGGACAGTGTGTAGTGTCGCACCTGACATGGACTTGAGTGAAGAAAGCAGGCAGCGAAACTCGTTGAGGCTGATTGCTTAAGGAGCTGTTAATATGAGTTGGGATGGTTTCACAGAAAGACTCTCCCTACATCTCCGGACTCTAACTTTCATCCATGCTCTCACTGAGAGGCTGATAGGACTACTTAGAACTCCAGTCCCATCTCGAAGAGTACAACCCTTCATAAGAGACTACTCAGAAATCTTCTGACACTTCTCTGCCAACCTCCTGTGACGAAAGGCAAAGAATGACTGGGGGATCAGGGGAGTGGAGGAGGTATCTAAGCCTTTGGCTGGGGCGCCTGCCTCCACCTGGTGGCCAGGTTCTGTATTTCCCACAAGTAATGAATGAAGCTGTGGACTCTCCTCGTATTAGATGGAAAATATATTTTTAAAAAATCAGACGCATTTTTCAAAAACATGTAAACTGTAAATAAAAATAAAATAACAAATTATGCTTACCTGATAATTTCCTTTTCTTCCATTGGAAAGAGTCCACAGCTGCATTCATTACTTTTGGGAAATAAGAACCTGGCCACCAGGAGGAGGCAAAGACACCCCAGCCAAAGGCTTAACTACTCCACCCACTTACCTCATGCCCCAGTCATTCTGCCGAGGAACAAGAAACAGTAGAAGAAATATCAGAGTGAAAAAAGGTGCCAGATGAATAAAAAGATGCCCCACGTAGAAAAAGGGCGAGGAGCTGTGGACACTTTCCAATGGAAGAAAAGGAAATTATCAGGTAAGCATAATTTATGTTTTTCTTCCTAATTGGAAAGAGTCCACCGCAGCATTCATTACTTTTGAGAAAACAATACCCAAGCTAAAGAAGACACTGAATGCCAAAACGGGAGGGTACAATAGGTGGCCCATTCTGAGGGCACAAAGCCAGAAACCACTACCCAACAAAAACCTTGCTTCGTCCGAAGCCGAGAAAACTTTGAAAAGGAAAGGCCCCAAAGGCACTGACCCGCAGATAGTCCAGAAGCCTAGCTAGAGACCGCAAAATCGGACTCAACTGAGCCAACAGTCCTCCAGGAGACACCGTCGCCCAACATGCGGTCCCTCACCAAGGGATAAGACAAAGAAGAACCGAAGGGTAACCAAAAGGTCACCACAAAATCCATAAAAGGAAAACCCCCAATAGCGAGCCCAGTTCACAAAGACCCAAATGGGTCCTGACAGACAAGGGGAGGCTACGCCCAGACCAAGCAGAAACCAGAGGTTTAGGACCGGGCCTCGAAACAGAGAAACCTCTCTCTTAACATTGTGCAAAAGCAACGAATGACAACTGAAGACGGAGTCCTCACATCGTCAGAACTAAGAATACTATAGTATTCAGCCAAAAAAAGGGGAAGCACATAACCTCAACGAGACCCACTGCACCCAAGAGAGAGAGAGAGAGAGAGAGAGAGAGAGAGAGAGAGAGATTACACCCAGAACCTGAAGGTGAATGGTAACCCGGGACCCTCAGCTTGTAAACCCAGGGGGCTAGCTACAATGCCAATCTAGATTCTGAAGATGACAATGCATCTCAGAACCCACTCCCAACTAGGCCAGCCTAAGTATCGGTAGGTCTTGAAAACAGAACAGAAGAACACCAGCTCAAAAACGAGCATTAGAATGGCCACAGCCATCCCAACAGAGCACGGATGCAAATCCGACTCCTTAGAAACAGACGACAAGGCCGTAGACCCAAAGGAATCTAACAAAAGGCCCACTATAGTCTCGACACAGAGCCAGCAAGACTCCAGATGGAACGTAACAACCCAGAGAAAAATACCCCTCTCTGAAAGGTTAACTCTCAGTTCCAACCTCCTGAATCCAAGAGAATCCCTAGAAAAAGGACCACACCTTCATAAGGAGGAGAATAAGCCCCCCACCCTAAGAAAAAGCAGAGCACCTGCCCACAAGACACAAAGCCACAGGCTAAAGGAGAGATCAATCTCCAACGCAGATGAACTTAGCAAGCTAATTTCTTTGGGGAATTCCTTCCAACACACATCCAATGTGGAATAGCTGCAGCAGTGACACTGCAAATCCATTCGCCTGCAGAGCAGTGAATCCATAAGGTTACCACAGCAAGCTCACCAAGGGAAACCGACCATAAAGACATAAGTCCAGCCCAATGAGCATCAGCACTCAGACAACCTGGTCAACCGTGACCAGGTAAATTAGTCCAAGTAAAAAGAACATAGCCCAAGTTCCCAGGAACTGGGGAACCCCGAACCAGCACTAGAGCCAAAAAGTCGGGCAACAACTCCACAAAGGAAAACACTGAGCGAAGCCTCAGCAACCGGAAGCACCAGGGAGAAAACGGATCCGAGCCCCCAATTGCAACCCATCCGCTGCAAGACAGCAGCGCCCACCAACCCTCCACTACACGGGAAGGAACTCTAGGGTCTGATAACCACAGACACAAGAGAGAGAGATACAGCGGAACTCCACTGACCCAGTCATCCAAATTGAAGGCTATAAGGACTGAGACAATCCTTCCTGCCTCACGGACCCACCGGTCCTCTAGAATGCTTAGTTGAACACAGCGGATAACATGAGCACTCAGCGCCTCTACTGGACCAGCCAAGCAGAGTGGCGGCACGTGTCCAAACAGCTACTAGACAGAACTGAACCCAAACAGGACAAGCCTGCAATCCGGGTCCTAACCGTCAAACCGCATAAATCCTCCCTCAGAGGGGAAGAAGGAAAACAGACAGGACACGCCGTCTGAACTGCGCAGTAACGTCTAAAGAAAAAAGGCCCCCTCCAGATGGAGGATCAGCAATGCTACGGGAAAACTGCATGTGTAGAGAGATAACAATGTAGCATACACACTTCACTGAACTCCTCAGAACTCCTCAGAGGTGGACGGCTCCGTGATATCAAACATGTTTGATATTATCACATTATCAAGGCATATGGAACATAATTGAGAGGGGGAACTTGGGCCTCCTCCCCATATAAACAGGAATTGCTCTTTAGGAATAGAGGGAGTGCCCTCTAAAGAAACTGAATCCTCCATCACTAGTGCAATAACCGGAAAACTAGAGAGATAAAATATCCTCTTCTTTTTTATATATATAAAATAACGGCACCTCTACCCCAATGGCTGGGGCACTCACCACCTCCTATGACACAGACAGTACAGAGATGTATGACTCCTCTCTGATAGTCACGAAGGAGGGAATGAATCACATAGTTCACAATGGAGGACCGTCCCTGCTATGAGAGAAAGCGCGCCAGGCTTATAAGCTGCATGGCTCTCAAAGTGAAAGTGAAACCTGTATATTTCATAACAGCCTAATAGCCCATAACATCTCACACATAAATATTCCCCCCTGTTCAATAATCCCCCTAAGGAGATATTAACCCTTGATTCTGTAAAGATAAAAGGCGCCACACTGTGACCCTGTCTTCTGTGTTAACATTAAGTAATAAAAAATGAAACTATCAAACCAGAATCTACGCCGTGGAACAGGAACACGGCCCTTCAAGTCTGACAGGTCGTAGCATCGCTCCCGACATGGAGTTCAGCGAAAAAGCAGTCTGCGAAACTCGTCAACGCTGATTGCTGTAGGAGCTGTTAATATGAGTCGGGATGGTGTCGCAAAAGAGAACTCTCCCTGCATCTCCGGACTCTAACTTTCACCCAGGCCCTCACTTAAAACTCCTGACCCATTGCGAAGAGTAGTAACCTCCATAAGAGACTCTTCTCTGCCAACCTCCTGGGACGAAAGGCAAAGAATGACTGGGGTATGAGGGAAGTGGGAGTAGTATTTAAGCATTTGGCTGGGGTGTCTTTGCCTCCTCCTGGTGGCCAGGTTCTTATTTTCCCAAAAGTAATGAATGCAGCTGTGGACTCTTTCCAATTAGGAAGAAAATTATGATAATATATATTATCATACTTTTCCTGTTCCAAAAAAAATACTATGGAGGCATTACTTTTTAACTAAAAAACAAAAACAATTCAGAACAAAAGATTGCCAAAATATTCTGGAATACACACTTGTCAAAGAGGCAGATGTATTTGGACTTGCAATTTTAGTTGTTTGCACATCAGTTGTGTTTGTTGATGCTGAAGTCGTAGAACTTGCTTTAGTGGACTCTAAAATAAAAACAAAATTTCATAATGTGAAAATATTGAATACATTTAACTTACATGATAAACATACAAAATGATTAATGCTTATGTAAACCTATTTAAAAAAAAAAAAAAAAACAGTTGTGGAAAATGCCCATCCAACAGTAGTTAGGTTAGGATTAATATTTATCTATTCAACCTGCTCAAGATTAACAGGAAACACATGTAGTATGAAGATAGCCAATTTATTATAAGAAAGAAAACTTTCAATTCTTTAGCTACCAATAAGAAGCAGCATACGTCTTGCTCCTTTCTGGAGAGGCCAAAGCACTAACCTAGTATTTAAAAATACGGCAAACTGTCTAAACCAGCAATTAGATTTGGAGGTTACAGAAATCTCTTTAGAGAGCATGGGACAAGCACAATCTTTACACAAAAGGGTGGTTTAAAGCGACGTTTAAAGCGACATGAAAGTGAAAAAGGAAATTTATGCTTACCTGATAAATGTATTTCTTTTACGATATGACGAGTCCACGGATTTCATCCTTACTTATGGGATATCGCCTCCTGGTCAGCAGGAGGAGGCAAAGAGCTCCACAGCAGAGCTGCATAAATAGCTCCTCCCTTTCCTCCCACTCCAGTCATTCGACCGAAGTTAGGAAGAGAAAGGAAAAGCCAAGGAGCAGAGGTGACTGAAGTTTAACAAAAATAAAGATCTGTCTTAGAAAATGACAGGGTGGGCCGTGGACTCGTCATATCGTAAAAGAAATAAATTTATCAGGTAAGCATAAATTTCCTTTTCTTTTACAAGATATGACGAGTCCACAGATTTCATCCTTAGTTATGGGATACAATACCAAAGCTATAGGACACGGATGAAAGGGAGGGTCAAGACAGGAACCTAAACGGAAGGCACCATTGCTTGAAGAACCATTCTCCCCAAAACAGCCTCAGACGAGGCAAAAGTATCAGATTTGTAAAATTTGGAAAAAGTGTGAAGAGACGACCAAGTTGCAGCCTTGCAAATTTGTTCAACAGAAGCATCATTTTTAAATGCCCATGAGGAAGCCACAGCCCTAGTGGAATGAGCTGTAATTCGTTCAGGAGGCTGCCGTCTCATATGCAAAACGAATTATACACTTCAGCCAGAAAGAAAGAGAAGTAGCTGTAGCTTTCTGACCCCTACGTCTCCCCGAAAAGACAACAAACAATGAAGAAGATTGACGAAATGCCTTAGTCGCCTGCAAGTAAAACTTCAGGGCACGGACTACATCCAAGTTATGCAACAGACGCTCCTTCTTTGAGGAGGGATTAGGACACAACGGAGGAACAACAATTTCCTGATTAATATTTTTGTTGGAAACAACCTTAGGAAGAAAACCGGGATTGGTACGCAACACTACCTTATCAGCATGAAAAATAAGATAAGGAGAGTCACATTGTAATGCTGAAAGCTCAGAAACTCTGCGAGCAGAAGAAATAGCAACCAAAAATAAAACCTTCCAAGATAACAACTTAATATCTATGGAATGCATAGGTTCAAACGGAACCCCTTGAAGAAAACTAAATTCAAACTCCAAGGAGGAGCAATTGGTCTAAACACAGGCCTGATTCTAGTCAGAGCCTGACAAAAAGATTGAACATCTGGAACATCTGCCAGACGTTTGTGTATTAAAATAGATAGAGCAGAAATCTGTCCCTTTAAGGAACTTGCTGACAACCCTTTCTCCAATCCTTCTTGGAGAAAAGATAAAATCCTAGGAATAATAATCTTACTCCATGAGTAACCCTTGGATTTGCACCAATAAAGATATTTACGCCATATCTTATGGTAAATCTTTCTAGTAACAGGCTTACGTGCTTGAATCAAAGTATCAATGACCGAGTCAGAGAACCCTCGCTTAGAAAAAATCAAGTGTTCAATCTCCAAGCAGTCAGCTGTAGAGAATTTAGATTCGGATGATGGAAGGGTCCCTGAATGAGAAGGTCCTGCCTCAATGGAAGCTTCCACGGTGGCAGAGAGGACATGTCCACCAGATCAGCATACCAAGTCCTGCGAGGCCATGCAGGAGCGATGAGAATCACTGAAGCCCTCTCCTATTTGATCCGAGCAATCACCAGGGGAAGGAGAGCAAACGGTGGAAACACATAAGCTAGGTGGAATGACCAAGGCACTGCCAGGGCATCTATCAGTTCAGCCTGAGGATCCCTGGACCTGGATCCGTACCTCGGGAGCTTGGCATTCTGACGAGATGCCATAAGATCCAGCTCCGGCCTGCCCCATCTGAGAATCAGGGTGGCAAAGACCTCCGGATACGGTTCCCATTCCCCCGGATGAAACGTCTGTCTGCTCAAAAAATCTGCTTCCCAGTTGTCCACTCCTGGGATGTAGATCGCTGACAGATAACAAGAGTGAGCCTCTACCCACCGAATTATCTTAGATACTTCTGTCATCGCTAAGGAACTCCTTGTTCATCCCTGATGATTGATGTAAGCCACAGTCGTGATGTTGTCCGACTGGTATCTGATGAATTTGGCTGAGGCCAAGCCTGAAGCGCACTGAATATGGCTCTCAACTCCAGAATATTGATGGGAAGTAGAGACTCCGACCGAGTCCACACACCTTGAGTCTTCAGGGAGTTCCAGACTGCCCCCCATCCTATCATGCTAGCGTCCGTTGTCACTATCACCCATGAGGGCCTGCGGAAGCACGTCCCTTGGGACAGATGATCCGGCGACAACCACCAAAGAAGAGAGAGTCTCTTGTCTCCTGATCTAGATCCATCTGAGGAGACAAATCTGCATAATCTCCATTCCACTGTCTGAGCATGCTCAGTTGTAGAGGCCTGAGATGAAAACGAGCAACGAGGAATGATGTCCATTGCCGCCACCATCAATCCAATTACCTCCATGCAGAGGATTGGACTGAAGATCGGCATGTATTCAGAATCTTTAACTTTCTGACTTCCGTCAAGAAGATCTTCATGGATACAGAGTCTATTAGAGTTCCTAGAAAAGGAACCCTTGTCTGTAGAATTAGTGAACTCTTTTCTAAATTCACCTTCCACCCGTGAGTCCGCAGAAAAGACAGGACAATGTCGGTATGAGACTTTGTTAGATGATAAGACGATGCCTGGATCAGAATGTCGTCCAGATAAAACGCCACTGCAATGCCCCGCAGCCTGAGAACCGCCAGCAGAGACCCCAGAACCTTTGTGAAAATTCTGGGTGCTGTGGCCAGACCGAAAGGAAGGGCCACAAACTGAAAATGTTTGTCCAGAAAGGCAAACCTTAGGAACTTGTGGTGATCTCTGTGGATAGGAATATGAAGATATGCATCCTTCAAATTCACGGTAGTCATATATTGACCCTCCTGGATCAATGGAAGAATTGTCCGAATGGTCTCCATCTTGAAAGATGGAACTCTGAGAAACTTGTTTAGACTCTTGAGATCTAAAATGGGTCGGAACGTTCCCTCTTTTTTGGGAACAACAAAGATTTGAGTAAAACCCCTGTCCCTGTATTGGAACGGGACAAATTACTCCCATGACGGAGAGGTCTCTTACACAACGTAAGAACGCCTCTCTCTTTGTCTGGTCTACAGACAATCGTGAAAGAAGAAACCTTGCTCTGGGGAAGGAATTTTTGAATTCCAACTGATACCCTTGAGACACGATTTCTAGTGTCCAGGGATCCTGAACGTCTCTTATCCAAGCTTGGACAAAGAGAGAAAGTCTGCCCCCTACTAGATACGGTCCCGGATCGGGGGCCACCCCTTTATGCTGTCTTGGTAGCAAGCAGCAGGCTTCTTGGGTTGTTTACCCTTGTTCCAACCCTGGTTAGGTTTCCAGGTGGATTTGGCTTGTGAATAATTCCCTTCCTGTTTTGTGGAAGAGGGGATTCCCTTGAAATTTCGAAAGGAACGAAAATTACTTTGTCGTCCCCTTTGCTTAGATGTTTTGTCCTGAGGGAGGAGATGACCCTTACCTCCCGTAATGTCAGAAATGATCTCCTTCGAACCAGGCCCGAACAGGGTCTTACCCTTGAAAGGAATCGCCAAGAGCTTTGATTTAGATGACACGTCTGCAGACCAAGATTTTAACCATAAGGCTCTTCGCGCTAAAATGGAAAATCCTGAATTCTTAGCCGCCAATTTGGCGATCTGAAAGGCGGCATCCGTAATAAAAGAATTAGCCAGCTTAAGGGCCTTAATTCTATCCAATATTTTGTCTAAAGAAGTCTCAGTCTTAAGAGATTCTGCTAGAGCGTCAAACCAGAAGGCAGCCGCAGTTGTGACTGTTACAATGCATGCCGTCGGTTGTAATAGAAGCCCTTGATTAAAATAGTTTTTTAAGAAGACCCTCTATGGGGTCCTTGACAGCACAACTATCCTCTATAGGAATAGTCGTACGCTTAGCCAGGGTAGAAATAGCTCCCTCCACCTTAGGGAACGTCTGCCAAGAATCCCGCACAGTGTCAGCTATAGAGTACATTTTCTTAAACATAGGGGAAGGAGAGAACGGAATTCCCGGTCTTTCCCATTCTCTAGCAATGATTTCCGAAATTCTCTTAGGAACCGGAAAAACATCAGAATAAGAGGCTACCTCCAAGTATCTGTCCATCTTACACAATTTCTCTGGAGGGACCACAATAGAGTCACAGTCGTCCAGAGTCATCAAAACCTCCCGTAGTAACAGACGGAGGTGTTCAAGCTTGAACCTGAACGACATCACTTCCGAATCTGTCTGGGGTAATGCACTTCCTGAGTCAGACAGCTCCCCCTCAGACAGGGCCTCCCTACCCCCCCATTCAGAGCGCTGGGAGGGTACATCGGAGATAGCCATCAAAGTATCAGAAGTCGTGGGGACCACCTGGGTCTCTCTCCTACTGCGTTTGCCTTGCAAAACTGGCAACTTAGACAAAACTTCTGAAAGGGTGGATGACATAACTGCAGCCATATCCTGCAGAGTAAATGAAGCAGACGCTGTTGAAGAACACGGCGTCGCTTGAGCGGGCGTTAAAGGCTGTGACGCTTGGGGAGAAAGTTGCGGCCTACTCTGAATCTCATCTTTATGAGAGCAATCCTTAGACATATCTTTAGTAAAGAAAATCTGCTCCTTATACTGTAAGGCCCTCTCAATGCATGAGGGACACAACGTAACCGGGGGTTCCACAGTGGCATCTAAACACATAGGGCATGTAGTGTGTTCAAGATCATCCATGTTAACAGAAATGAAAAGCTAGCTTGATCGTGTCTTTAACAATAAATAGCTAAACGTATAGCTAAGAAAAACGTGTGCACTGTATTCTTAAAAACAAGCTTTAGACAAATCCCAAAACTCGAGGAAAAGAGAGATGTTAGGTGAAGAAACAGTCCAGCTGGGAATGACAGCTCCGCTAGTGTAAAGTACTACCTGCAGAACGATTAACAGCGTAGGAGAACACTCTATATGCTGTGGTGTCACGCCCCCTGAAAAACGGGCGCTTAGACAAGCAGAAGGATTCCTCTAACCCCCTGCTGAACAAGTAGTTTGGAAAGCAGACCTTCTGGTTACTAAAACTCAGTCAAGCAAATCCGGATACAGTTTTAAGTAACACAGTTCCCCAATAACGGCTCCCCAATAACAGCTCAGCACATACCTTCTCCTTTAATCCAGGTTCCAAGGGCAGACTTCATTTCATGCCAGGATTGCAGAAACACCTGTGCTCACAGCCGTCTTGTCAATTGTGTAAACTCCGGTCTCGTGTCCAAACAGCGCTCCGGTAAAGAAGAGCCACCCCTGCAGCCCTCTGCCGTATGCTCAGTGCTCACTCAGGCCAAGATGCAATAGTAGACAGAAATGGATATACGAGAAGCACACGAGCATCAGCAGATTGATTCATTTATTGGCAGATACACAAACATCGTGGTAAGGGGTTAATACCCCCGGGTAAAATAGCAGAGACAAAAAAGAAAAATGTGCTGGAGCAACAAGTTTGGCTATGAGTAAGGCTTAGGCTGAAACGCGTAAGCCGTTCACTAGTTGCTCCAGCACGTTTTTCTTTTTTGTCTCTGCTATTTTACCCAGGGGTATTAACCCCTTACCACGATGTTTGTGTATCTGTCAATAAATTAATCAATCTGCTGATGCTCGTGTGCTTCTCGTATATCCGTTTCTGAACCCAGCTTTAGCTTAGCGTTTGACTTAAATAAAAATACAATTGGAGTATAATTTTTTATCCCAATTTGCTAAGGAAGTTCCACAGATACACAAATTTAACAGTCACCTCGCCGCAGCTCTGCTGCGGCTCCTACCTGACTCCACTGACCAAGAATTCTCCTCTAAAACGGCGTGCCTAAGATCGCTTGTCTATACTATCACAAGCGGACTTAGGAGCCGTAAGGAATGCTGTCAATCCGTCTCAGCAAAACTAACTGCGCGGCTGAACGCACGGAAATTAGGCCCCGCCCTTCGTGGGCGTACACAACATACCCCGGTAAAAACAACTGAATACCGCCATATACCGGAGTCCGATAGAGAGTTACTTTATCTCCCTCCGACTCTGGTACTACTCCCAGCGTCAGCCTCATATTCACAAGATCCCCCATGTAAGCAAAAGCATAGGACATGTAGTGAACTCCGCACTTAACATAACAAGTGAATCGCCCGTTGCGTCAGCAATTAAATCGAACGCAGCTTCCAGCGCATCTAAGCCTATTTGTTCATGCCAGATGAGTTGGGAAAAGTGTAACATGTTGGGATCCCATTTACAATAAAAAGACAACCCACACTTGCTACCAAGGGAAGCCCTTACCCGAGCCCCTCACAGGAAAAAAGGCAGAGTACAGTCGGTTCTGGGATATGCTGCAGAGCCCCAGAAAACAAAGGACTGCACTTACCTCCATGCGGAGGAACAGCATGATAATCTTACAGTGCCAAGAGGTCCACTCTTCCTCCTGAGGTCCTGTAAGGTAGAAGGGTCTTAGTCAGTATTCTATGACCGTTCACAGAGAATCAGCGCAAGCATAGGAGGCGCAGTGAAGCTAAAACTCCACTAGTTCCCATAACCTGACAGGCTATTTCCAGACGCTTCCCTGTAGAAAAATAGTACCCTTGGCACCATTTAAAAATAAAAAACTCTTGATTGAAGAACCCAAACTAACACCTCACTTTACCTCTCTCCTATCACTAACACAGGCAAAGAAAATGACTGAAGTGGGAGGGAAGGGAGGAGCTATTTATGCAGCTCTTTGCCTCCTCCAGCTGACCAGGAGGCGATATCCCATAAGGATGAAATCCGTGGACTCGTCATATTTTGTAAAAGAAATTAAACTTTCATGATTCAAATACAGCACTGGTTTTCAAACCTATCCTCAGGACTCCCAAACAGGCTAGATTTTCAGGATTACCTTAGATGAGAGCAGTTAAAATAATGGTTTACTAATCAGCTGATTATTTCACCTGAGCTCCAGTTCAGATATCTTCAAAATCTGGCTTGTTAGGGAGGCCTGAGGAAGTCTGATAACCAGTGAAATACAGCAATTGGAAAACAACTTAGATTAAATGTATTTTGCCCTCTTGGCACCCTTTGTTGAAGAGCATATCTAAGTAGACTCAGAAGCATTATATGCCAGCAGTTTTACAACAGTGTTAAATATTGGTACAAACACAGCTACCATCTCGTGCACAAAAGTGTATGCATTGTTACAAACACTGACACAAAACTGCTGCTATGTAGTGCTCCAGACACATCCACATGCTTTTGAGCATTATGTAAAAAGTTAAAAGTGAAAAATGTATTTTCTGTTTCATGTATCTTTCATGCGATTTTAGGAAATACAAATATAGTACATTTATACACTAGCTAAATTATTTTCAGAGGGGGAGGATTTCATGGAGGCCGAAACCATGTGAAAGATTATGAAGTTCTCAAAATAAAAAACTCTCTCAATATTTCTGGAAACGCAAGACTTGGAAGAAAGAATTAGAACCAATGTACGCCGCTGTCTATTTCTCTGTACACCACTCACAGTTCTGCAGCTTCGCATAGAGAGATCTGCATTTCATTTAGAATTTTTTTTTTTTACATACTTCATTACAGTTCTTGCAATTAACCAGTGCATATTTAAGCTAAAATAATATAAGCAAAAAATGTTAAAAAGGATAACAGCTACATTTGTTAAACTGGACCACTTAAGAAACCTTACCCCTACACTATATCAGCTTGTACTGACAGAAGTATAAGATTCACACAAAAAAAAAAAAAAATTGGGGGGAATTTTCAAAGTATCTCCCTCTTTGTCTGCCTAGTAACCACCAGGTAGATATTGTAACAGTGCAAACAAAGCTTAAAGGGCCATGATACCCAAATGTTGAAACACTTGAAAGTGATGCAGCATAGCTGTAAAAAGTTGACTAGAAAATATCACCTGAACATCTCTATGTAAAAAAGAAAGATATTTTACCTAAAAAATTCCTCAGTAGCCACATCCCATTGTAAAGGACTTCTAAAAGCAGCAAATCAGTATGTATGTCCCGGGACAGCTAAGGGAGGGAGCTTACGTGCACACTCATCTTATTTCCCTATTCAGTTTAAGGAGGTTTACTATGAAATCTCATGAAAGTGAAATCTCATGAGATCACAGTAAAAGAGTTCATGACCTCAGCACTGCTGATGCCGATTGGCTGCTGTTCAGCTGAAGTATATTTTTTTACACAGAACTTTCTGCTGAGCTGAGGAAATTGAGGTAAAATATCTTCCTTTTTTACATAGAGATGTTCAGGTGATATTTTCCTGTCAGCTTTTTACAGTTGTATTGCATCAGTTTCAAGTGATTTAGCATATGAATATTATGTCCCTTTAACTAAAAGTCGTCGTATTTATTGCATTAAAATATTTTTTTATATTTGCCCTCTGTTTTATTAAGTACAGTGAAGAGTAGATATCAGTTCCCCAACAATGTAGGCAATTTCCATGGAATACTACTTTGGTAAAATGAATTCTAGAAGTCTGGGGTGCCTAGACAGAGGGATTTATAATTGACCAATCTGACTGGGTATAATGTGATGCTTATCTACATAAACATTTTTGTAACTGAATTTGTGGAGCTGTTTTGCTTATAGCAAAAAAGAGATTAATTATAGGTAGCAGAGCAATAAGTTCCAGAAGCAAAGTGATTTCATGACAGCATAATGAGGTGGGACAATCAAATGCCAAAATTAAAAGGGACAGTAACGTCCCAATAACATTTTAATGATTTAGACTTTTATCATCAAATTTTCTTTGTTCTTTTTCTTAGTTGAAAGCTAACCTTAGGTAGGCTTATATGCTAATAAGGCTGCCTCTTATCTGAATGCATTTGACAGTTTTTCAAAGCTAGAGGGCATTACATTAATTCATGTGTGCCATATAGACAATAGTGCTCACGCCCGTGGAGTTATTTAAGTCAGAACAAATTGCCTGAAATGCAAGTCTACCAAAATATCTGAGATAAGAAGGCAGTCAGCAGAAGCTTAGATATATTTTAAAGGTTATAATGCCCACTTCTTGCAAAGCAGTGCAACACTTATATAGCCTCACTACTAAAAGTTGCCCCAGATATTTTATTCATAGAGCTCTATAAAATCTACTTTTAAATAAAATAAAATTGCACTGATAATACCTAAGAAGGTAATTAATATTACTGTAAACAGCAAATATCCCGTATGTGTAAATATGTCCCCCATCTCCTGTACAACCGCTAGTTCTAAATCCTTTCTTTAAAAGACAACTTACAATTCACAAAAAGTTTGCTTTTGATGAATGCAACTTAGTAAATTATAGGTATTTAATTTTCATATTTACTAAGGTTGTTATAGTGCCAAAGCATAAGGGATTGTTTTTACCTCAGATTGCAACCTGAGATTTTTCCACAGCTGGACATCAGACACGATGGGGAGAGGTGCAAGCAAAAACACATTTCCAAGGAATAAACTTTTTTTCTGCTTTCTGAAATGGGCGGAAATTTCATGTTTTTTTTAGCAAGTTATTTAATTTACTATAATTCTACAAATTATGAGAATACCTCAGGATTAATTATCCTTTCTTATATTTTCAATTAAGTAAGATTAGGACACAAGGAAGGAACCACAATCTCCTGATTGATGTTGCGATCTGACAACCTTAGGAAGAAAACCTAATTTAGTACGTAAAACTGCCTTATCTGCATGAAAAATTAGATAAGGGGGCTCACATTGCAAAGCAGAGATCTCAGAAACTCTGCGCGCAGAGGCAGAAGCCAATAAAAAGAAAACCTTCCAAAATAACAATTTAACGTCAACAGAATGCAGAGGCTTAAACGGATCCTGTTGCAAAAACCGAAGAACAAGATTTAGGCTCCAAAGGAGGAGCCCCAGATCTAAACACAGGTCTGATCCTAATCAGAGCCTTAACAAAGGACTGCACGTCTGGAAGCTCAGCCAGTTTCTTGTGCAATAAAACTGACAGGGCCGAAATCTGTCCCCTCAGGGAACCAGCAGAAAGGCCCTTCTTCAGCCCATCCGGGAGAAAAGCTAAGATTCTGGCAACCTTAAAGGGACACTGAACCCAAATTTTTATTTTCATTATTCAGATAGAGCATGCAATTTTAAGCAACTTTCTAATTTACTATTCTTAATTTTTCTTCGTAATCTTGCTATCTTTATTTGAAAAAGAAGGCATCTAAGCTAAGGAGCCAGACAATTTTTGGTTTAGACCTGGACAGCACTTGTTTATTGGTGGGTGAATTTATCCACCACCAATCAGCAAGAACAACCCAGGTTGTTCACCAAAAATGGACCGGCATCTAAACTTACATTCTTGCTTTTCAAATAAAGATACCAAGAGAATGAATAAAATTTGATAATAGGAGTAAATTAGAAAGATGCTTAAAAGTGCATGCTCTATCTGAATCACGAAAGAAAGAAAAAATGGGCTCAGTGTCCCTTTAAATCTGTGCCAGGAAAAACCACGCTCTTCACACCAGAATAAGTAGGTCATCCACACATTGTGGTAGATACGCAGAGTAACTGGTTTATGAGCTTGAATAAGAGTATTAATGACACTCTCAGAGAAACCTCTCTTGGCTAAGACTAAGCGTTCAATCTCCACGCAGTGACGCAGTCAGCCTCAGAGAATCTAGATTTTGATGAACAAATGGACCTTGTATCAGCAGGTCTATGCGACAAGGTAACTTCCATGGAGGAGATGAGGACATCCCCACTAGTGGAGCAATCAGGATTACTGATACCCGCTCCTGCTTGATGCGGGCCACCACTCGAGGAAGAAGCGGTAATGGAGGAAAAAGATATACGAGTTTGAACCTCCAGGGCACTGCTAGTGCATCTATTAGATCCACTTGGGGATCCCTCAACACGTACCTGGGTAGATTGGTATTGAGACGGGACGCCGTGAGATCCATCTCCGGCATCCCACACTTGCTGCATATCCCTGCAAACACCTCGGGATGGAGAGACAATTCCCCTGGATGGAAGGATTGCCTGCTGAGAAAATCCGCCTCCCAGTTGTCAACACCCAGAATGTGGATTACTGACAGCGAACAAGGCCTCCGTCCACTCCAGAATTTGAGATACTTCCTTCATCGCCGAGGAACTTCTCGTTTCCCCTGATGGTTGATGTAAGCCACCAAGGTTATATTGTCTGATTGCAATCTGATAAACCGGGACGAACCGAGAAGTGGCCAAGCCTTCAAGGCCTTGAAGATTGCCCGTAGTTCCAAAATATTGATCGGGAGGGAGGACGCCTCCTGAGTCCACAACCCCTGTGCGTTCCTGGCACCCCAAAGAGCTCCCCATCCGGATAGACTTGCGTCCGTAATCATAATCTCCCAGGATGGTCTTAAGAAGCATGTCCCTCGGGACAGATCTGGACAGAGCCACCAAGATAGGGATTCTCTCGACCGGCTGTCTAATACAATCTGTTGAGACAGATGTGAATGATCGCCGCTCCACTGCCTCAGCATGCACAGTTGTAACGGTCTGAGACGGAACCTGGCAAAAGGAATGATGTCCATGCAGGACACCATGAGACCAATCACCTCCATACACTGAGCAACAGAGGGACTCATGGAGGTCCGGAGGGTAAGACATGCCGAAGTTGGCTTGCAACATCTCTGGTCTATTAGAAATATCCACATGGATATGGAGTCTATTATAGTACCCAGGAATTCCACCCTGGTACTTGGGATAAGAGAACTCTTTTCCAAGAGTATCTTCCATCCATGTGATCAAAGAAGACTATGAAGGGACTATGAGAATTCTTACGCAAGACGAAAGGATGGTGCTTGCACCAGAATACGTCCAAGAATGGGGCTACTGCAATACCCCGAGTTCTGGCAACGGCTAGAGGAGCCTCCAGAACCTTCATAAAGATTCTTGGAGCAGTAGCTAGGCCAAACAGAAGGGCAATACTGGAAGTGCTGGTCCAAGAATGCAAACCTCAGGAACTGAAAGTGTTCCCTGTGGATTGGTACATGAAGGTAAGCATCCTTCAGATCTATATATTGGTCATAAACTGGCCTTCCTGAATTAAAGGAAGGATGGACCTTATCGTCTATCTTGAAGGAAGGGACACTGAGAAATTTGTTTAAAGGGCCATAATACCCAAATGTTTAAACACTTGAAAGTGATGCAGCATAGCTGTAAAAGCGGACTAGAAAATATAACCTGAACATCTCTATGTAAAAAAGAAAGATATTGTACCTCAAAAGTTTCTCAGTAGCCACATCCCATTGTAAAGGACTTCTAAGCAACAAATCAGTATGTCTGTCCCGGGACAGCAGAAGGAGCGAGCTTACGTGCACTCATCTTATTTCGCTATTCAGCTTAAGGAAGTTTACAATGAAATCTCATGAGAGTTAAGTCAAATCTCATGAGATCACAGTAAAAGAGTTCATGACCTCAGCACTGTTGATGCTGATTGGCTGCTGTTCATTTCTTCATTTTTATTTTACCTGCAGCTGGACAACAGCCGAGTATAACTTTTTACACAGAACTTACTCTGGTGAGTTGAGGAAATTGTGAAGTAAAATATCTTCCTTTTTACATAGAGATGCTCAGGTGATATTTTCAACTTTTTACAGTTATACTGCATCAGTTTCAAGTGATTTAGCATATGAGTTTTATGTCCCTTTAAGCACTTTAGGTCCAGAATTGGGCAGAAAGTTCCCTCCTTCTTTGGGACCAAACAACCCCAAAACTTTTTCTTTAATAAGCACCGGAACAACAACTAAGGAGGATAGATCCCGAACGCACCCTAGAAAGGCATCCTTTTCTGGTCCGGTAGACAGATTCGAGAGAAGGAATCTGCACCTTGGTGGATGAGATTTGAAGCCTATCTTGAATCCCTGAGGTCCCACCTCCAGGACCCACGGATCCTGTACGTCCTAGAACCAGGCGTCTGAAAAAAAGAGAGACTGTCTGCCACCTACATGATCGGATCCCGGATCGGGGGCCGCTCCTTTATTTATGAGCCGGCTTCCAAGTACTATTGGATTGCTCGGGCTTGGAGGAGGATTGTTGTTGTTGGGATTTGTCAGAACAAAAAGGAACAAAAATTAAAAGATTGTCGTCCCTTAGACTTGTTCTTATCTTGCGGTAGCAAGGCACCATTGCCTCCGGTAACCGTAGAAATAATGAAGTCCAGGCCTGGACCAAATAAAATCTTTCCCTTGAAGAGAAGAGAATGGAGTCTGGACTTAGAAGTCATATCCGCAGACCAAGACTTCAACCAGTGCCCAGCGGGCTAGGACCACAAAACCAGAGGCCTTTGCATTTTCGCATCACAGATAAAAGAATTAACAATTCTCAGAGCTTTAATTCTGTCTTGAATATCCTCGAGGGGAGACTCCACCTCAATGAGTTCCAACAAAGAGTCACACCAGTAGGTAGTCTTTCCGGCAACTGGAACCGCCGGTTGAAACAAAAAACATAATTTATGTAAGAACTTACCTGATAAATTCATTTCTTTCATATTAGCAAGAGTCCATGAGCTAGTGACGTATGGGATATACATTCCTACCAGGAGTGGCAAAGTTTCCCAAACCTCAAAATGCCTATAAATACACCCCCCACCACACCCACAAATCAGTTTAACGAATAGCCAAGAAGTGGGGTGATAAGAAAGGAGCGAAAGCATCAACAAGGAATTGGAATAATTGTGCATTATACAAAAAAATCATAACCACCATAAAAAGGGTGGGCCTCATGGACTCTTGCCAATATGAAATAAATAAATTTATCAGGTAAGTTCTTACATAAATTATGTTTTCTTTCATGTAATTGGCAAGAGTCCATGAGCTAGTGACGTATGGGATAGCAAATACGCAAGATGTGGAACTCCACACTAGAGTCACTAGAGAGGGAGGGATAAAAATAAAGACAGACAATTCCGCTGAAAAATTAATCCACAACCCAAATCAAAAGTTTTAAACTTTATAATGAAAAAAACTGAAATTATAAGCAGAAGAATCAAACTGAAACAGCTGCTTGAAGTACTTTTCTACCAAAAACTGCTTCTGAAGAGAAAACATCAAAATGATAGAATTTAGTAAAAGTATGCAAAGAAGACCAAGTCGTTGCTTTGCAAATCTGATCAACAGAAGCTTCATTCTTAAAAGCCCAGGAAGTAGAAACTGACCTAGTAGAATGAGCCGTAATCCTCTGAGGCGGGGATTAACCCGACTCCAAATAAGCATGATGAATCAAAAGCTTAACAAAGATGCCAAAGAAAAGGCAGAAGCCTTCTGACCTTTCCTAAAACCAGAAAAGATAACAAATAGACTAGAAGTCTTTCTGAAATCTTAGTAGCTTCAACATAATATTTTAAAGCTCTTACCACATCCAAGGAATGTAAGGATCTTTCCAAAGAATTCTTAGGATTAGGACACAAGGAAGGGACAATAACTTCTCTACTAATGTTGTTAGAATTCACAACTTTAGGTAAAAATTTAAATGAAGTCCGCAAAACTGCCTTATCCTGATAAAAAATCAGAAAAGGAGACTCACAAGAAAGAGCAGATAATTCAGAAACTCTTCTAGCAGAAGAGATGGCCAAAAGGAACAATACTTTCCATGAAAGTAATTAAAAGTCAAAAGAATGCATAGGCTCAAACGGAAGAGCCTGTAAAGCCCTCAGAACCAAATTAAGACTCCAAGGAGGAGAAATTGGCTTAATGACAGGCTTGATACGAACCAAAGCCTGAACAAAACAATGAATATCAGGAAGATTAGCAATTTTTCTGTGAAACAGCACAGAAAGAGCAGAGATTTGTCCTTTCAAGGAACTTGCAGACAAACCATTACCCAAACCATCCTGAAGAAACTGTAAAATCCTAGGAATTCTAAAAGAATGCCAAGAGAATTTATGAGAAGAGCATCATGAGATGTAAGTCTTCCAAACTCGATAATAAATCTTCCTAGACACAGAATTACGAGTCTGCAACATAGTATTAATCACCGAGTCAGAGAAACCTCTATGACTAAGCACTAAGCGTTTAATTTCCATACCATCAAATTTAATCATTTGAGTTCCTGACGGAAAAAACGAACCTTAAGATATAAGGTCTGGCCTTAATGGAAGTGACCAAGGTGGGCAACTGGACATCCGAACAAGAACCATATACCAAAACCTGAGTGGCCATGCTGGAGCCACCAGCAGCACAAACGATTGTTCCATGAGGATTTTGAAAATCACTCTTAAAAGAAGAATCAGAGGCGGAAAAAAATATAGGCAGGTTGATAACTCCAAGGAAGTGTCAATGCATACACTGCTTCAGCCTGAGGATCCCCGGACATGGATAGGTACCTGGGAAGTTTCTTGTTTAGATGAGATGCCATCAGATCTATTTCTGGAAGCCCCCACATCTGAAAAATTTGAAAAAACACATCTGGGTGAAGAGACCATTCTCCAGGATGTAAAGCTTGATTGACAGAGATAATCCGCTTCCCAATTGTCTATACCTGGGATATGGACCGCAGAAATTAGACAGGAGCTGGATTTATCCCAAGCAAGTATCCGAGATACTTCTTTCACAGCCTAAGGACTGAGAGTCCCACCCTGATGATTGACATACGCCACAGTTGTGACATTGTCTGTCTGAAAACCAATAAACGTCTCTCTCTTAAAAAAGAAGCCAAAACTGAAGAACTCTGAGAAAACGCACGGAGTTCCAAAATATTGAATGGTAATCTCGCCTCTTGAAATTTCCAAACCCCTTGTGCTGACAGAGATCCCCAGACAGCCTCCCAACCTAAAAGACTCGCATCTGTTGTGATCATGGTCCAGGTTGGATGAACCGAAGAGACCCGTAGAACTATATGATGGTGATCTAACCACCAAGTCAAAGATAGTTGAATATTGGGATTCAAAGATATTAAAAGTGATATCCTAGAATAATCCCTGCACCATTAATTCAACATAAAAAACTGGAAAGGTTTCATATGAAAATGAGCAAAGGGAATCGAATCCAATGCTGCAGCCATGAGACCTAAAACTTCCATGCATATAGCTACTGAAGGAAATAATAGAGACTAAAGGTTCTGACAAGCTGAACCCAATATAATTGTCTCTTGTCTGTTAGAGACGAAGACATTGACACAATCTACCTGGAAACCTAAAAAATGTGACCCTTGTCTGAGGAATCAAGGAGCTTTTGATAAAAAGATCCTCCAACCATGTCTTTGAAGAAACAACAAAAGTTGAATCGTATGAGATTCTGCAGAACAAAAAGACTGAGCAAGTACCACGAGATCGACCAAATAAGGAAACACTGAGAACCTTGAAAAGATTCTTAGAGCTGTCGCTAGGCCAGAAGGAAAAGCAACAAATTGGTAATGCTTGTCTAAAAAAAGAGAATCTCAGAAAATGAAAATAATCTGAATGAAAACAGAATATGAAGATATGCATCTATTGTATCTATTGTAAACAAATAATGCCCTTGCTGACCAAAAGGCAGAATAGACGATATAAACACCATTCTAAAAGATGGTACTCTTATATGACAATTAAAAAAGATTTTCTATCTTTGGGACAATGAATAGTTTTGAACAAAACCCCAAACCCGTTCCCGAAATGGAACTGGTATGAATACCCCAGATAACTCCAGGTCTGAGCAGCGCCTTGAGACCCCAACGGGTGACAAGCCGCGCTTTACAAGTACCCAATACATATAGGTCTGAAACACACTTCAGGAAAGTGTGAGCCTTTACTGGAATAGCTGGAATATGCTAGAGAGAAAAAGACTTCACAGGCGATTTTACTCTGAATCCTATTCTGTACCCCAATCTAAGAAGTTTGGACCGAATTGAACCAAACAAATTTTAAAAAGTCTTAACCTGCCCCTTACCAGCTAAGCTGGAAAAAGAGCTGCACCTACATGCAAATTTGGGGGTTGACTTTGATCTTTAAAATGACTTTAATTCATTCCATGTTGAAGAAAGCTTCTTATTATAAACATGATACTTGGGGAAGAATTAGGATTCCGTTCCTTATTAAGAACAAAAACTAATATAAGTTTAAGATTCACTCTTAGAACTTAATCTTGAAGCAAAAAAACTCTTCCCCAGAGTAACAGTTGAAAGAATTGAATCCAATTGTGAACCAAATAATTGATTACCTTGGAAAAAAAGAAATATGGATTTTAGAAATCAAAATAGCATTCCAAGATTTAAGTCACAAAGTTCTTCTAGCTAAAATAGCTAAAGACATAGATTTAACCTCAATTGTGAAAATATCAAAAAATGACGACACAAATGAAATTATTAGCATGTTGATCAACTTAACATGCTGAACAAATCATAATCCGATACTTGTTGCACTAAAGTATCCAACCAGAAAGTTGAAGCAGTTGCAACATCAGCCAAATAAATTGCAGGCTTAAGAAAATGATCTGAAAATAAAATAAATTTTCCTTAGATAAGATACAAGTTTCCCATCTGAAGGAACTTAAAAAAACAAATACTATTTTCTATAGGAATAGTAGTATGTTTAGCAAGAGTAGAGATAGCCCCATTAACTTTGGGGATCTTTCCCCAAAACTCTAAACTAACTGCTGGCAAAGGATACAATTAAAAAACTTTAAAGAAGGAATAAAAGAAGTCCCAGGCCTATTCCATTCCCTAGTATCAGGAACTGGAAAAAACCCTCTGAAGAAACCACAGGAGGTTAATAAGCAGAATTTAAATGTTAGCTAGTCTTAAAATCAAAAGAACTAGTCTCCTCAATATCCAATATAATCAACAACTTTTCAACAAAGAACGAATGTACTCTATTTAAAAGTAAAAAATTCGATTTGTTAGTGTCAATATCTGATGAAGGATATTCTGAATGAGATAAATCATCATCAGAGAAGGATAATTCAGTATGTTGTCGGTCATTTGAAAATTCATCAACTAAATGAGAAGTTTAAAAAAGACCTATACATTTTATTAGAAGGCGGGGTGGCAGACAAAGCCTTTAGGATAGAATCAGAAAAATATTCTTATAAATTCCTAGGTATATCTTGTACATTAGATGAAAAAGGAATAGCAATAGATAATGCATTAATACTAATGGACTCTGCATGTAAAAGTTTATCATGATAACTTATTACAAACCATAGCTAAAGATAAAAATTCATAACATTAAAATAAATGAACTTAGCTTTGGTAGGACTGATATCAGTCATCAGGAATCCAACAGTATTTTCTGATACAGGAACAGTTTTTGAGATATCTTGCAAATGTAAGAGAAAAAAACAACATATAAAGCAAAATATCAATTTCCTTAAATGACAGTTTCAGAAATGAGAAAAAAATGCAAACAAAATAAGCCTCTGAAAACCAGAAGCAGAATGAAATAAAGACTTAAATAATGTCAGAATCTGGCGCCAAGTATGACGCCCACAACTGACAAAATATTTTTTGGCGCCAATAACGTCTGTAACAGACATGAGCGTCATAGATGACGCAACTATGTGAAAACTCTCGGCGTCAACTACGACGCCGGAAATGACGTCATCGACGTCAAACAAACGTAATTCTCGCGCCAAAAATGACGCAATAAATTCTAGCATTTTTTGCACCCGCGAGCCTAACAGCCCGCAAATTAGAAAAAAGTCAAATGAAAAATATTCAGGTAAGAAATTTTTTTTATATGCATTTCCCAAAAATGAAACTGACAGTCTGTAAGAAGGAAATATATTTGCCATGATTCAGGTTAATCAGTATAAGTATAAAACATATATTTAGAACTTTACATATAAAGTGCCAAACCATAGCTGAGTGTCATAAATAAAATAAGACTTACTTACCAAAAGACACTCATCTACATATACAGGGAGTGCAGAATTATTAGGCAAATGAGTATTTTGACCACATCATCCTCTTTATGCATGTTGTCTTACTCCAAGCTGTATAGGCTCGAAAGCCTACTACCAATTAAGCATATTAGGTGATGTGCATCTCTGTAATGAGAAGGGGTGTGGTCTAATGACATCAACACCCTATATCAGGTGTGCATAATTATTAGGCAACTTCCTTTCCTTTGGCAAAATGGGTCAAAAGAAGGACTTGACAGGCTCAGAAAAGTCAAAAATAGTGAGATATCTTGCAGAGGGATGCAGCACTCTTAAAATGGCAAAGCTTCTGAAGCGTGATCATCGAACAATCAAGCGTTTCATTCAAAATAGTCAACAGGGTCGCAAGAAGCGTGTGGAAAAACCAAGGCGCAAAATAACTGCCCATGAACTGAGAAAAGTCAAGCGTGCAGCTGCCAAGATGCCACTTGCCACCAGTTTGGCCATATTTCAGAGCTGCAACATCACTGGAGTGCCCAAAAGCACAAGGTGTGCAATACTCAGAGACATGGCCAAGGTAAGAAAGGCTGAAAGACGACCACCACTGAACAAGACACACAAGCTGAAACGTCAAGACTGGGCCAAGAAATATCTCAAGACTGATTTTTCTAAGGTTTTATGGACTGATGAAATGAGAGTGAGTCTTGATGGGCCAGATGGATGGGCCCGTGGCTGGATTGGTAAAGGGCAGAGAGCTCCAGTCCGACTCAGATGCCAGCAAGGTGGAGGTGGAGTACTGGTTTGGGCTGGTATCATCAAAGATGAGCTTGTGGGGCATTTTCGGGTTGAGGATGGAGTCAAGCTCAACTCCCAGTCCTACTGCCAGTTTCTGGAAGACACCTTCTTCAAGCAGTGGTACAGGAAGAAGTCTGCATCCTTCAAGAAAAACATGATTTTCATGCAGGACAATGCTCTATCACACGCGTCCAAGTACTCCACAGCGTGGCTGGCAAGAAAGGGTATAAAAGAAGAAAATCTAATGACATGGCCTCCTTGTTCACCTGATCTGAACCCCATTGAGAACCTGTGGTCCATCATCAAATGTGAGATTTACAAGGAGGGAAAACTGTACACCTCTCTGAACAGTGTCTGGGAGGCTGTGGTTGCTGCTGCACGCAATGTTGATGGTGAACAGATCAAAACACTGACAGAATCCATGGATGGCAGGCTTTTGAGTGTCCTTGCAAAGAAAGGTGGCTATATTGGTCACTGATTTGTTTTTGTTTTGTTTTTGAATGTCAGAAATGTATATTTGTGAATGTTGAGATGTTATATTGGTTTCACTGGTAAAAATAAATAATTGAAATGGGTATATATTTGTTTTTTGTTAAGTTGCCTAATAATTATGCACAGTAATAGTCACCTGCACACACAGATATCCCCCTAAAATAGCTATAACTAAAAACAAACTAAAAACTACTTCCAAAACTATTCAGCTTTGATATTAATGAGTTTTTTGGGTTCATTGAGAACATGGTTGTTGTTCAAAAATAAAATGAATCCTCAAAAATACAACTTGCCTAATAATTCTGCACTCCCTGTAGTAGATAGCCAAACCAGTACTGAAAAGAGAATCAGCAGAGGTAATGGTATATAAGAGTATATCGTCGATCTGAAAAGGGAGGTAGGAGAAGAATCTCTACGACCGATAACAGAGAACCTATGAAATAGATCACCGATAGGATGACCATAGCATTTAATAGGCAATACTCCCTTCACATCCCTCTGTCATTCACTGCACTCTGAGAGGAAAACCGGGCTTCAGCATGCTGCGAAGCGCATATCAACGTAGAAATCTAGAACAAACTTACTTCACCACCTCCATAGGAGGCAAAGTTTGTAAAAACTGAATTGTGGGTGTGGTGGGGGATGTATTTATAGGCATTTTGAGGTTTGGGAAACTTTGCCCCTCCTGGTAGGAATGTATATCCCATACGTCACTAGCTCATTGACTCTTGCCAATTACATGAAAGAAATCCCATATATTTAAACATCTTTCTCAGAAAGGTTTCCATTTTCTTATACCATTGGCTCTCTGAACGAAGAGCTATCCTCAAGAGGTATAGTAGTACGTTTAGTAGAGATACCTTTAGCGTAGAGATAGCATCATCCCCCTTAGGAATGGAGCCCCACAAATACAGTTGAGAGTCTGGGACTGGGAACAACTTTTTAAAAGTAGACGAGGGGGAAAAGGAAGAACCAATTCTTTCCCATTCGTTCTTAATAATGTTCGCTATCTTAGCCGGCACAGGAAAAGTCAAAGGAACTTTCCTGTCTTCCTAAACTCTGTCTAATTTAGGTATCATAGGTTCTTCAGACAGCGCGGCCTCTGGAACCTCTAACATAGACAGACCCTCCTTTAATAAAAAGACGCAAGTGCTCAATTTTAAATCTAAAGGACGGTTCCTCCACAGCAGGAGGCTTAGACGCTAAGGACTCCGACCCAGAAAGTTCAACCTCTGAAGCTACAGAGTTTAACTCATCGGATAACTGGGACATAATAGCTAAATCCGATAAATATTTAGATGACTCCGGGTCAGGAGAGCTGTGTTTAACCTTTCTCTTGCATTTGTTATAGCGAGGTAATGCACTGAGGGCCGAGGACACCGCCGTTTGTAACTGCGTGGCAAAGTCCGCAGGAAGAAGGCCCCCTCCGGATAGAGGATTAGATGTGCAGCTTGGAACTGCATCTGGAGTGTATATTATAGCAAGGGTAGTAATCTCCTGAGAGGTAGATAGCTCAGGGGCTCAGAGGGACTAAGAGCCTTAGCAGGCTTGTCTCCCTTCTTAGACTTTATAACGGTGTTAAGGAATGTGAAACATAATTGAGTGGGCGGGAAAACCACGGCCTTGTTTTAGTACAGAAGGAATACCTTCTAACATGTCAGAGACCTCCATAGCTCAGGTTATACCCACAGAAGGACACAAATAAAAACACTTTTTTATTATAGAAAACTGCACCTTTATACTTCCAATGGCTGGGGTACTCACCACCTCCTAGACCCAGACAGTTAACAGAGGAACTCTCCTCAGGTTCAAGTCTCAGCCGGAATGGAGGAAATGAAGACTACACCCGGTCACTTGGAGTGCAAATCAGTACTTCCCCTGTTATTACAAGTACAGCAAGTAATAGGAGATGTGCAACACTTTCAAAAAACGAAAGTGAAACCTGTTTGTTCCAGCCAAAAACACACATTTTATTAGCCCAGAAAAAAAAAAAATCACACAAAAGCAGCATGTAAATAATGAATACACTGATTATTTAACCCCAACTGCTAAATAAACCGCCTTCAGAGGATATTAACCCTGTATCCTATCAAGGTATAAAACAAATTATGCTTACCTGATAATTTTGTTTCCATCATTGGCAGGAGAGTCCACGTCTTCATTCATTACTTGTGGGAATTAAGAACCTAGCCACCAGGAGGACACCCCAGCCAAAGGCTTAAATACCTCGCCCACTTCTCTCATCCCCCAGTCATTCTGCCGAGGGAACAAGGAACAGTAGGAGAAATATCAGGGTATAATTGGTGCCAGAAGAACAAAACTAAATTTAGGTCCGTCCACCGGAGCAACAGGCGGGAGCCGTGGACTCTCCTCCCCACGATGGAAACTAAATTATCAGGTAATCATAATTTACGTTTTCCATCTAAAAGGGGAGGAGAATCCACGGCTTCATTCATTACTTGTGGGAACAAATACCCAAGCTCTAGAGGACACTGAATGAAAAAAACGGGAGCGCAAAGAATGCGGATCCTAATCTGAGGACACCACAGCCTGTAACACCTTTCTCCCAAAAACTGCATTTGGCGAAGCAAAAACGACAAATTTGTAAAATTTTGTAAAAGGTATGTAAGGAGGACCACGTAGCTGCCTTACAAATCTGCTCCATAGAGGCCTCATTCTTGAAGGCCCAAGAAGAAGCCACAGCTCTAGTCGAATGAGCCGTGATCCTCTGAGGAGGCTTATATTCTGCTGTCTTCCCCTTGCGCTTCTCTGCATACACCACAAAAAGAGATGAAGATGGTCTAAAATCCTTCGTAGCCTGAAGATAAAACTTCAAGGCTCGAACCACCTCCAAATTATGAAGTAACCTCTCCTTAGGAGAAGAGGGGTTAGGACACAAATAAGGAACTACTATTTCCTGATTGATGTTACGGTTAGACGCCACATTGGGAAGAAATCCCAAACCAGTGAAGAGAACAGCCTTATCAGTGTGAAAGACCAAATAAGGAGGCTCAAATTGCAAGGCCGCCAACTCAGAGACTCTGCGAGCCGATGCAATAGCCAACAGAAAAATAACTTTCCAGGAAAGAATCTTAATGTCAATAGAGTGCATAGGTTTAAACGGAAGCCTCTGCAACACCATCAGAACCAAGTTTAAGCTCCAAGGAGGAGCGTACTGTCTAAAAACAGGCCTGATTCTAGACAAGAGCCTGAACAAAAGACTGAAATATCAGGAAGCCTCTTGTACAACAAAACACAAAGCCGAAATCTGTCTCTTCAAGGAACTTGCGGCTAACCCCTTCTCCAGTCCATCCTGGAAAAAGGACAGAATCCTAGATACCTTAACCTTGTGCTAAGGATATCCATGCTTCTCACACCAGGACAAGTAAGTTCTCCACACATTATGATAGATGTGACGAGTGACCTGCTTCCTAGCCTGAACAAGATTATCAATCACTCTCTCAGAAAGCCCTCTCCTGGCCAAGACTAAGCATTCAATCTCCACGCAGTCAGCCTCAGAGAATCTAGATTTTGATGTTGAAAGGGACCCTGTACTAACAGATCCTTGCGACAGCGTAATCTCCATGGAGAAGATGACATCCCCACCAGATACGCAAACCACGTCCTCCGCGGCCGAGAAGGAGCAATCAGAATAGCCGAAGCTTGCTCCTGCTTGATGCAGGCCACTACACGAGGTAGAAGTGGCAACGGTTGAAAAATGTAAACTAGGCTGAACCCACAAGGCACCACTAAGGCGTCTATCAGCTCTGTCTGGGGAAACCCTGGACCGCGACCCGTATCTGGGCAGCTTGCAATTGAGTCTCGACGCCATGAGATCTATCTCCAGTGTCCCTTATCAGTGACAAATCTCTGCAAACATCTCGGGATGGAGAGACCATTCCCCCGGATGGAAGGATTGCCTGCAGAGAAAATCCGCTTCCCAGTTGTCCCCACCCGGAATGTGGCTTGCTGAGAGTAAGCAGCTGTGGGACTCTGCACATTCTAATATCCGGGAACCTCCGTCATTGCTCGTCCCCCCCGATGGTTGATGTAAGCCACCGAGGTAATGTCTGTCTGGAACCTGATGAAGTTGAATGACCCTAGGAGAGGCCACGCCTTCAGAGCATTGTAGATCGCTCGAAGTTCCAGAATACTGATCGGAAGGAGAGACTCTTCTCGAGACCACTTTCCCTGTGCCATCCTGGCACCCCAAACAGCACCCCACCCTGCTAGACTCATGTCCGTGGTCACAATCTCCCAGGACGGTCTCAGAAGGTTGTCCCCTGGGACAGTTGTTGCGGACGGATCCACCAAGAAAGGGAATCCCTCGTCCGAACGTCCAGAGAAATCTGTTGGGATAGATCTGAATGATCGCCGTTCCACTGTCTCAACATGCACAGCTGAAGAGGTCTGAGATGGAACCTGGTGGATGGAATGACATCGATGCTGGACACCATGAGTCCGATCACCTTCATACTCTGAGCCACCAAGGGACTGTAGGAGGACTGAAGGGCAAGACGGGTGGACGCAATCTTCCTGCGTCGCTGATCTGTGAGAAATATCTTCATGGATATAGAATCTATTATCGTCCCCAGAAACTCCACCCTGTTGCTGGGAATCAGGGAGCTCTTTCCTGAGTAATCCTCTACGAGACTGAATGACGGCGCCTGGTCCAGATAGGGCGCCACCGCATTGCCTCTGGATCTGGCTACTGCAAGTAGCGCCCCCAGAACCTTTGTAAAGACTCTCGGGGCCGTCGCCAGACCAAAGGGAAGGGTCACAAACTGGAAATGTTGGTCTGGAAACGATAATGTCAGGAACCTGAAGTGATCCCTGTGAATCGGCACATGAAGGTAGGCATCCTTCAAGTCTATTGTCGTCATGAACTGGCCCCTCTTGAACTAGGGGCAGAATAGATCTGATAGTTTCCATTTTGAATGATGGAACAGCCAGAAATTTGTTTTAACATTATAGGTCCAGAATCGGGCAGAACGTGCCCTCCTTCTTTGGGACCACGGAAAGGTTTGAATAGTACCCTAGACCCCATTCTGCTGGGGGTACTGGTACAATAGCTCAGAGAGAAGAAAGACCCCTCACACATTCTAGAAAGGCTTCTCTCTTTTCCAGTCTTGAAGACAGATTTAACAGGAGGAATCTGCCCTTGGGCGGATGAGATCTGAACCATATTCTGTAACCCTGGGCGCCAACCTCCAGAACCCAAGGGTCCTGAACATCCTGCAACCAGGCCTCTGAGAAAAGACATAATCTGCCCCCTACTGGAGACCAGTCGGGGGCCGCCCCTTCATTACGATTTTGTTTCGGCGGGCTTCTTGTTCTGCTTGGACTTATTTTAAGACTGAGCTGGCTTCTAAGTACCCTTGGACTGATCCGCTTACGTGGCGGGCTGCTAGCGTTGGGCCTTGTACGCACGAAAGGGACGAAAAGTAGATACCATAGGCTTAACCTTCTTATCCTGCGGTAGGAAAGCGTCCTTGCCTCCCGTAACCGCGGATATGAACGAGTCCAATCCTAGACCGAACAGGATCTTTCCCTGAAAGGGAAGGGATAGCAGTCTGGACTTAGGTCATGTCCACAGACCACGACTTTAGCCACAGAGCCCTGCGGGCTAGTACGGAAAAACCTGAAACCTTAGCATTCAGACGAATAATTTACATATTGGCATCACAAATAAAAGAATTAGCAACCCTTAAGGCCTTAATTCTATCCTTTATCTCGTCGAGGGGAGTCTCCCTCTCGACCATGTCAGACAGAGATTCGCACCAATATGACGCAGCTCCAGCCACCACGGCTACTGCCGCTGCCAGCTGAAAAACAAACCCTGTGTGTTGAAACATCTTCCTTAACATGATTTCTAACTTTTTATCCATGGGCTCTTTAATCGACGAACTATCCTCAAGGGGAATCATCATACGCTTCGCGAACGTAGAGATAGCACCATCCACCTTAGGAAGAAGGGGAAAAGGAAGAACCTTATCTCTCCCATTCATTCTTAATAATGTTAGCCATCTTAACAGGAACCGGGAAGGTCTGAAGTACCACCCTGTCCTCATACACTTTATCAAGCTTAGGAATCGAAGGTTCCTCCAGTAGTTTCGGTTCCTGAACCTCAAGGGTAGCAAGCACCTGCTTCAGCAAAAAGCGCAAATTTTCCATCCTAAACCTAAAGTCAGGCTCCTCCGCAGACAGAGCTTTAGATGACAGACTCCGACCCAGAAGGAACGTCCTCCGAAGGGTCGTCCTCGTCAGCGGATAATCTTTTCGAAATATTCATTGGAGTATATGACCCCTGGACCGGATCGCCATATTTTACCTTATGCTTGCGCTTTGCAGAACGTGGTAAAGCAGTAATCAGCTTAGAGACCGCTGTTTGCAGTTGATCTGCAAAATCTGACGGCCAACGGATCTCTCCCGTAGGAGAAAGAGTCATGCCCTGGGGCGCTGGATGTGTACTCGGAGATGAATGTAGGGAACGCACCTCATGGGACGAGGAACCCTCAAAGGTGGACAGCTAAGTAGTACTAGACATCCTTTTTTTCTTGATGTCGTGACTTTATCAAGACATGTGGAACATAGTTGAGCAGGCAGATCTACCGGAACCTCCTCACAATAAACACAATTGCTAGACTTAGTTAAAGAGTCCTCCATAGCTTATGGCCTTATTACGGACTAGTTATAATATATAAAAAAAGTTAATTTATGCTTACCTGATAAATTAATTTCTTCTATGGTACGACGAGTCCACGGATTCATCCTTTACTTGTGGGATATTATCCTCCTGCTAACAGGAAGTGGCAAAGAGCCCCACAGCAGAGCTGTCTATATAGCTCCTCCCTTAGCTCCACCCCCCAGTCATTCGACGAAGGTACAGGAAGAAAAAGGAGAAACTAAAAGGTGCAGAGGTGACTGAAGTTTAAAATCAAAAAAATATAATCTGTCTAAAAATGACAGGGTGGGCCGTGGACTCGTCATACCATAGAAGAAATTAATTTATCAGGTAAGCATAAATTTACTTTTCTTCTATAAGGTACGACGAGTCCACGGATTCATCCTTTACTTGTGGGATACAATACCAAAGCTATAGGACACCGATGAACGGGAGGGACAAGACAGATGGCTAAACAGAAGGCACCACTGCTTGAAGAACTTTTTTCCAAAAATAGCCTCCGAAGAAGCAAAAGTATCAAATTTGTAAAATTTGGAAAAGGTATGAAGCGACGACCAAGTCGCAGCCTTACAAATCTGTTCAACAGAAGCATCATTTTTAAAAGCCCATGTGGAAGCCACCGCTCTAGTAGAGTGAGCTGTAATTCTTTCAGGAGGCTGCTGTCCAGCAGTCTTGTATGCCAAACCGATGATGTTTTTCAGCCAAAAAGAAAGAGGTAGCCGTAGCTTTTTGACCTCTAAGTTTTCCAGAATAGACAACAAAGAAGATGTTTGACGGAAATCTTTGGTCGCTTGCAAGTAAAACTTCAAAGCACGAACCACGTACAAGTTGTGCAACTAGACGCTCCTTCTTAGAGGAAGGATTAGGACACAGGGAAGGAACAACAATTTCCTGATTAATATTCTTATTAGTAACAACCTTAGGCCTAGATTTAGAGTTCGGCGGTAGCCGTCAAAACCAGCGTTAGAGGCTCCTAACGCTGGTTTTGGGCGCCCGCTGGTATTTGGAGTCAGTGATTAAAGGGTCTAACGCTCACTTTTCAGCCGCGACTTTTCCATACCGCAGATCCCCCTACGCCATTTGCGTAGCCTATCTTTTCAATGGGATCTTTCTAACGCTGGTATTTAGAGTCGTTTCTGCAGTGAGCGTTAGAGCTCTAACGACAAGATTCCAGCCGCCTGAAAATAGCAGGAGTTAAGAGCTTTCTGGCTAACGCCGGTTTATAAAGCTCTTAACTACTGTACCCTAAAGTACACTAACACCCATAAACTACCTATGTACCCCTAAACCGAGGTCCCCCCACATCGCCGCCACTCGATTAAAATTTTTAACCCCTAATCTGCCGACCGCCACCTACGTTATACTTATGTACCCCTAATCTGCTGCCCCTAACACCGCCGACCCCTGTATTATATCTATTAACCCCTAACTTGCCCCCCACAACGTCGCCGCAAGCTACTTAAAATAATTAACCCCTAATCTTCCGACCGCAAATCGCCGCCACCTACGTTATCCCTATGTACCCCTAATCTTCTGCCCCTAACATCGCCGACCCCTATGTTATATTTATTAACCCCTAATCTGCCCCCCACAACGTCGCCGACACCTACCTACACTTATTAACCCCTAATCTGCCGAGCGGACCTGAGCGCTACTATAATAAAGTTATTAACCCCTAATCCGCCTCACTAACCCTATCATAAATAGTATTAACCCCTAATCTGCCCTCCCTAACATCGCCGACACCTACCTTCAATTATTAACCCCTAATCTGCCGACCGGAGCTCACCGCTATTCTAATAAATGTATTAACCCCTAAAGCTAAGTCTAACCCTAACACTAACACCCCCCTAAGTTAAATATAATTTTTATCTAACGAAATAAATTAACTCTTATTAAATAAATAATTCCTATTTAAAGCTAAATACTTACCTGTAAAATACATCCTAATATAGCTACAATATAAATTATAATTATATTATAGCTATTTTAGGATTAATATTTATTTTACAGGCAACTTTGTAATTATTTTAACCAGGTACAATAGCTATTAAATAGTTAAGAACTATTTAATAGTTACCTAGTTAAAATAATTACAAATTTACCTGTAAAATAAATCCTAACCTAAGATATAATTAAACCTAACACTACCCTATCAATAAAATAATTAAATAAACTACCTACAATTACCTACAATTAACCTAACACTACACTATCAATAAATTAATTAAACACAATTGCTACAAATAAATAAAATTAAATAAACTATCTAAAGTACAAAAAATAAAAAAGAACTAAGTTACAGAAAATAATAAAATATTTACAAACATAAGAAAAATATTACAACAATTTTAAACTAATTACACCTACTCTAAGCCCCCTAATAAAATAACAAAGCCCCCCAAAATAAAAAATTCCCTACCCTATTCTAAAATACAAATATTACAAGCTCTTTTACCTTACCAGCCCTGAACAGGGCCCTTTGCGGGGCATGCCCCAAGAATTTCAGCTCTTTTGCCTGTAAAAAAAAACATACTATACCCCCCCCCCAACATTACAACCCACCACCCACATACCCCTAATCTAACCCAAACCCCCCTTAATTAAACCTAACACTACCCCCCTGATGATCTTCCTACCTTGTCTTCACCATGCCAGGTTCACCGATCCGTCCTGGCTCCAAGATCTTCATCCAAGCCAAGCGGGGGCTAGACATCCACTGAAGAAGTCCAGAAGAGGGTCCAAAGTCTTCCTCCTATCCGGCAAGAAGAGGACATCCGGACCGGCAAACATCTTCTCCAAGCGGCATCTTCTATCTTCTTCCATCCGATGACGACCGGCTCCATCTTGAAGACCTCCAGCGCGGATCCATCCTCTTCTTCCGACGACTAGACGACGAATGACGGTTCCTTTAAGGGACGTCATCCAAGATGGCGTCCCTCGAATTCCGATTGGCTGATAGGATTCTATCAGCCAATCGGAATTAAGGTAGGAATTTTCTGATTGGCTGATGGAATCAGCCAATCAGAATCAAGTTCAATCCGATTGGCTGATCCAATCAGCCAATCAGATTGAGCTCGCATTCTATTGGCTGTTCCGATCAGCCAATAGAATGCGAGCTCAATCTGATTGGCTGATTGGATCAGCCAATCGGATTGAACTATATTCTGATTGGCTGATTCCATCAGCCAATCAGAAAATTCCTACCTTAATTCCGATTGGCTGATAGAATCCTATCAGCCAATCGGAATTCGAGGGACGCCATCTTGGATGACGTCCCTTAAAGGAACCGTCATTCGTCGTCTAGTCGTCGGAAGAAGAGGATGGATCCGCGCTGGAGGTCTTAAAGATGGAGCCGGTCGTCATCGGATGGAAGAAGATAGAAGATGACGCTTGGAGAAGATGTTTGCCGGTCCGGATGTCCTCTTCTTGCCGGATAGGAGGAAGACTTTGGACCCTCTTCTGGACTTCTTCAGTGGATGTCTAGCCCCCGCTTGGCTTGGATGAAGATCTTGGAGCCAGGACGGATCGGTGAACCTGGCATGGTGAAGACAAGGTAGGAAGATCATCAGGGGGGTAGTGTTAGGTTTATTTAAGGGGGGTTTGGGTTAGATTAGGGGTATGTGGGTGGTGGGTTGTAATGTTGGGGGGGGGGTATAGTATGTTTTTTTTTACAGGCAAAAGAGCTGAAATTCTTGGGGCATGCCCCGCAAAGGGCCCTGTTCAGGGCTGGTAAGGTAAAAGAGCTTGTAATATTTGTATTTTAGAATAGGGTAGGGAATTTTTTATTTTGGGGGGCTTTGTTATTTTATTAGGGGGCTTAGAGTAGGTGTAATTAGTTTAAAATTGTTGTAATATTTTTCTTATGTTTGTAAATATTTTATTATTTTCTGTAACTTAGTTCTTTTTTATTTTTTGTACTTTAGATAGTTTATTTAATTTTATTTATTTGTAGCAATTGTGTTTAATTAATTTATTGATAGTGTATTGTTAGGTTAATTGTAGGTAATTGTAGGTAGTTTATTTAATTATTTTATTGATAGGGTAGTGTTAGGTTTAATTATATCTTAGGTTAGGATTTATTTTACAGGTAAATTTGTAATTATTTTAACTAGGTAACTATTAAATAGTTCTTAACTATTTAATAGCTATTGTACCTGGTTAAAATAATTACAAAGTTGCCTGTAAAATAAATATAAATCCTAAAATAGGTATAATATAATTATAATTTATATTGTAGCTATATTAGGATTTATTTTACAGGTAAGTATTTAGCTTTAAAAAGGAATTATTTATTTAATAAGAGTTAATTTATTTCGTTAGATAAAAATTATATTTAACTTAGGGGGGTGTTAGTGTTAGGGTTAGACTTAGCTTTAGGGGTTAATACATTTATTAGAATAGCGGTGAGCTCCGGTCGGAAGATTAGGGGTTAATAAGTGTAGGTAGGTGTCGGCGACGTTGTGGGGGGCAGATTAGGGGTTAATAAATATAACATAGGGGTCGGCGATGTTAGGGCAGCAGATTAGGGGTACATAGGGATAACGTAGGTGGCGGCGGTTTACGGAGCGGCAGATTAGGGGTTAAAAGTGTAATGCAGGGGTCAGCGATAGCGGGGGCGGCAGATTAGGGGTTAATAAGTGTAAGGTTAGGGGTGTTTAGACTCGGGGTACATGTTAGGGTGTTAGGTGCAGACTTAGGAGGTGTTTCCCCATAGGAAACAATGGGGCTGCGTTAGGAGCTGAACGCTGCTTTTTTGCAGGTGTTAGGTTTTTTTTCAGCTCAAACAGCCCCATTGTTTCCTATGGGAGAATCGTGCACGAGCACGTTTTTGATGCCGGCCGCGTCCGTAAGCAACTCTGGTATCGAGAGTTGCATTTGCGGTAAAAATGCTCTACGCTCCTTTTTTGGAGCCTAACGCAGCATTTGTTTGAACTCTCGATACCAGAGTTAAATTTATGGTGCGGCCAGAAAAAAACCCGCGGAGCGTTAACAGCCCTTTTACCGCCGAACTCTAAATCTAGCCGTTAGGAAGGAATCCAGGTTTGGTACGCAAAACCACCTTATCCGAATGAAAAACAAGATAAAGCGAGTCGCATTGCAATGCAGATAGTTCAGAAACTCTTCGAGCTGAAGAGATAGCGACTAAAAACAGAACTTTCCAAGATAGAAGCTTAATATCTATGGAATGCATAGGTTCAAACGGAACCCCTTGAAGAACTTTAAGAACTAAATTCAAACTCCATGGCGGAGCAACAGATTTAAACACAGGCTTGATTCTAACTAGAGCCTGACAAAACGACTGAACGTCGAACATCTGCCAGACGCTTGTGTAGTAAAATTGATAAAGCAGATATCTGTCCCTTTAGGGAACTAGCTGATAACCCCTTCTCCAGTACTTCATGGAGAAAGGACAAAATCCTAGGAATCCTGATCTTACTCCATGAGTAGCCTTTGGATTCACACCAATAAAGATATTTACGCCATATCTTATGATAAATTTTCCTAGTGACAGGCTTTCGAGCCTGAATCAAGGTATCTATGACCGACTCAGAGAATCCCGCTTAGATAAAATCAAGCGTTCAATCTCCAGGCAGTCAGTCGCAGAGAAACTAGATTTGGATGCTGGAACGGACCTTGAATGAGAAGGTCCTGTCTCAGTGGCAGTGTCCATGGTGGTAGAGATGACATGTCCACCAGGTCTGCATACCAAGTCCTGCGTTGCCACGCAAGTGCCATCAAAATCACCGAAGCTCTCTCCTGTTTGATTCTGGCAATCAAACGAGGAAGGAGAGGAAATGGTGGAAACACATAAGCCAGGTTGAACGACCAAGGTACTGCTAGAGCATCTATCAGTACTGCTTGAGAATCCCGTGATCTGGACCCGTAACAAGGAATTTTGGCGTTCTGACGAGACGCCATCAGATCCAATTCTGGTATGCCCCATTGATGAGTCAATTGTGCAAACACCTCCGGATGGAGTTCCCACTCCCACGGATGAAAAGTCTGACGACTTAGAAAATCCGCTTCCCAGTTCTCCACTCCTGGGATATAGATTGCTGATAGATGGCAAGAGTGAGTCTCTGCCCATCAAATTATTTTGGTAACTTCTATCATCGCTAGAGAACTCTTTGTTCCCCCTTGATGATTGATATATGCTACAGTCGTGATATTGTCCGACTGAAATCTTATGAATCTGGCCGAAGCCAGCTGAGGCCATGCCTGAAGCGCGTTGAATATCGCTCTCAGTTCTAGAATATTTATCGGGAGGAGAGCCTCCTCCTGAGTCCACACACCCTGTGCTTTCAGGGAATTCCATACTGCACCCCAGCCCAATAGGCTGGTGTCCGTCGTTACTATGACCCATGCTGGCCTACGGAAACACATTCCCTGGGACAGATGATCCTGTGACAACCACCAAAGAAGAGAGTCTCTGGTCTCTTGATCCAGATTTATCTGAGGAGATAAATTTGCATAATCCCCATTCCACTGATTGAGCATGCATAGTTGCAGTGGTCTGAGATGTAAGTGAGCAAATGGAACTTTGTCCATTGACGCTACCATTAGTCCGATTACCTCCATACAGTGAGCCACGGAAGGCCGAGGAATGGAATGAAGAGCTCGGCAGGTGGTCAAAATCTTTTATCACCTCTTTCACTTTACCCTTCCTAGTACTTAGAGTAGGCAAAGAGAATGACTGGGGGGTGGAGTTAAGGGAGGAGCTATATAGACAGCTCTGCTGTGGGGCTCTTTGCCCCTTCCTGTTAGCAGGAGGATAATATCCCACAAGTAAAGGATGAATCCGTGGACTCGTCGTACCTTATAGAAGAAATGGCACCTTTATAACCTCCAATGGCCGGGGCACTCACCACCTCCTATGACCCGGACAAAAGAAACTATTACGTCTCCTGCATCGCTGGTCAAGCAAAGGAAGTTGATTAGGCCACACCCGATCAGAAGGAATGCCTCGCATGACCGCCCCTGCACTAGGGAGAAAAACATAATTTATGCTTACCTGATAAATTCCTTTCTCCTGTAGTGTAGTCAGTCCACGGGTCATCCATTACTTATGGAATATTTCTCTTCCTAACAGGAAACTGCAAGAGAATTACCCAGCAGAGCTTGCTATATAGCTCCTCCCCTCACCTGTCATACTCAGTCATTCGACCAAGCATACGAGAAAGGAGGAACCATAGGGTACAGTGGTGACTGGAGTTTAATTAAAATTTAGACCTGCCGTAAAAACAGGGCGGGCCGTGGACTGACTACACTACAGGAGAAAGGAATTTATCAGGTAAGCATAAATTATGTTTTCTCCTGTTAAGTGTAGTCAGTCCACGGGTCATCCATTACTTATGGAATACCAATACCAAAGCTAAAGTACACTGATGAAGGGAGGGAACAAGGCAGGAACATTAAACAGAAGGAACCACTGCCTGAAGTACCTTTCTCCCAAACACAGCCTCCGAGGAAGCAAAAGTGTCAAATTTGTAAAATTTTGAAAAAGTGTGAAGCGAAGACCAAGTCGCAGCCTTGCAAATCTGTTCAACAGAGGCCTCATTTTTAAAGGCCCAGTTGGAAGCCACAGCTCTAGTAGAATGAGCTGTAATCCTTTCAGGAGGCTGCAGTCCAGCAGTCTCATAGGCTAATCGTATTATGCTACGAAGCCAAAAAGAGAGAGAGGTAGCCGAAGCCTTTTGACCTCTCCTCTGTCCAGAGTAAACGACAAACAGGGAAGAAGTTTGACGAAAATCCTTAGTTCCTGAAAAATAGAATTTCAGGGCACGGACTACGTCCAGATTATGCAAAAGTCGTTCCTTCTTTGAAGAAGGGTTAGGACACAGAGATGGAACAACAATCTCTTGATTGATATTCTTGTTAGTAACTACCTTAGGTAAGAACCCAGGTTTAGTACGCAGAACTACCTTGTCTGAATGGAAAATCAGATAAGGAGAATCACAATGTAAGGCAGATAACTCAGAGACTCTCCGAGCCGAGGAAATAGCCATCAAAAACAGAACTTTCCAAGATAACAACTTGATATCAATGGAATGAAGGGGTTCAAATGGAACGCCTTGAAGAACATTAAGAACTAAGTTTAAGCTCCACGGCGGAGCAACAGACTTAAACACAGGCTTAATCCTAGTTAAAGCCTGACAGAAAGCCTGAACGTCTGGAACTTCAGCCAGACGTTTGTGTAGAAGAATAGACAGAGCAGAAATCTGTCCCTTTAACGAACTAGTAGATAAGCCCTTTTCTAAACCCTCTTGTAGAAAGGACAATATCCTAGGAATCCTAACCTTACTCCATGAGTAACTCTTGGATTCGCACCAATGTAAATATTTACGCCATATTTTATGGTAAATTTGTCTGGTAACAGGCTTCCTAGCCTGTATTAAGGTATCAATAACCGACTCCGAGAAACCACGCTTTGATAGAATCAAGCGTTCAATCTCCATGCAGTCAGCCTCAGAGAAATTAGATTTGGATGTTTGAAAGGACCCTGATTAGAAGGTACTGTCTCAGAGGCAGAGACCACGGTGGACAGGACGACATGTCCACTAGGTCTGCATACCAGGTCCTGCGTGGCCACGCAGGCGCTATCAGAATCACCGAAGCTCTCTCCTGTTTGATCTTGGCAATCAAACGAGGAAGCATTGGGAATGGTGGAAACACATAAGCCATGTTGAAGACCCAAGGGGCTGTCAGAGCATCTATCAGCACCGCTCCCGGGTCCCTGGACCTGGATCCGTGAAAAGTCTGGCGACTTAGAAAATCCGCCTCCCAGTTCTCCACGCCTGGGATGTAGATCGCTGACAGGTGGCAAGAGTGAGACTCTGCCCAGCGAATTATCTTTGAGACTTCCAACATCGCTAGGGAACTTCTGGTTCCCCCTTGATGGTTGATATAAGCCACAGTCGTGATGTTGTCCGACTGAAATCTGATGAACCTCAGAGTTGCTAACTGAGGCCAAGCTAGGAGAGCATTGAATATTGCTCTTAACTCCAGAATATTTATTGGGAGGAGTTTCTCCTCCTGAGTCCATAATCCCTGAGCTTTCAGGGAATTCCAGACTGCTCCCCAGCCTAGAAGGCTGGCTTCTGTTGTTACAATCGTCCAATCTGGCCTGCGAAAGGTCATCCCCTTGGACAGATGTGGCCGAGAGAGCCACCATAGAAGAGAATCTCTGGTCTCTTGATCCAGATTTAGTAGGGGGGACAAATCTGAGTAATCCCCGTTCCACTGACTTAGCATGCACAATTGCAGCGGTCTGAGATGCAGGCGCGCAAATGGTACTATGTCCATTGCCGCTACCATTAAGCCGATTACTTCCATGCACTGAGCTACTGACGGGTGTGGAATGGAGTGAAGGACACGGCAAGCATTTAGAAGTTTTAATAACCTGGCCTCTGTCAGGTAAATTTTCATCTCTACAGAATCTATAAGAGTCCCTAGAAAGGGAACTCTTGTAAGTGGTAATAGAGAACTCTTTTCCACGTTCACCTTCCACCCATGCGACCTCAGAAATGCCCGAACTATCTCTGTATGAGACTTGGCAGTTTGAAAACTTGACGCTTGTATCAGAATGTCGTCTAGGTACGGAGTCACCGCTATGCCTCGCGGTCTTAGTACCGCCAGAAGTGATCCTAGAATTTTTGTAAAGATTCTTGGAGCCGTAGCTAATCCGAAGGGAAGAGCTACAAACTGGTAATGCCTGTCTAGGAAGGCAAATCTCAGATACCGGTAATGGTCCTTGTGAATCGGTATGTGAAGGTAGGCATCCTTTAGATCCACTGTGGTCATGTACTGGCCCTCTTGGATCATGGGAAGGATGGTTCGAATAGTTTCCATTTTGAATGATGGAACTCTTAGAAATTTGTTTAGGATTTTTAAGTCCAAGATTGGCCTGAAGGTTCCCTCTTTCTTGGGAACCACAAATAGGTTTGAATAGAATCCCTGCCCGTGTTCCGTCCGCGGAACTGGGTGGATTACCCCCATTAGTAAGAGGTCTTGTACACAGCGTAGAAACGCCTCTTTCTTTATTTGGTTTGCTGATAACCTGATAACCTTGAAATCTCCCCCGTGGAGGAGAAGTTTTGAAGTCCAGGAGATATCCCTGAGATATGATCTCCAACGCCCAGGGATCCTGGACATCTCTTGCCCAAGCCTGGGCGAAGAGAGAAAGTCTGCCCCCCACTAGATCCGTTTCCGGATAGGGGGCCCTCTCTTTGCGCTGTTTTGGGGGCAGCAGCAGGTTTCTTGGCCTGCTTGCCCCTGTTCCAGGACTGGTTAACTTTCCAGCCCTGTCTGTAACGAGCAACAGCTCCTTCCTGTTTTGGAGCGGAGGAAGTTGATGCTGCTCCTGCCTTGAAGTTACGAAAGGCACGAAAATTAGACTGTTTGGCCTTTGATTTGGCCCTGTCCTGAGGTAGAGCATGGCCCTTACCTCCCGTAATGTCAGCAATAATTTCTTTCAAGCCGGGCCCGAATAAGGTCTGCCCTTTGAAAGGAATATTAAGCAATTTAGATTTAGAAGTCACGTCAGCTGACCAGGATTTAAGCCATAGCGCTCTGCGCGCTTGGATGGCGAATCCGGAGTTCTTAGCCGTAAGATTGGTTAAATGTACAACGGCATCAGAAACAAATGCGTTAGCTAGCTTAAGTGTTTTAAGCTTGTTCATTATTTCATCCAATGGAGCTGAGCGAATGGCCTCTTCCAGAGACTCAAACCAGAATGCCGCCGCAGCAGTGACAGGCGCAATGCATGCAAGGGGCTGTAAAATAAAACCTTGTTGAACAAACATTTTCTTAAGGTAACCCTCTAATTTTTTATCCATTGGATCTGAAAAGGCACAACTATCCTCCACCGGGATAGTGGTACGCTTAGCTAAAGTAGAAACTGCTCCCTCCACCTTAGGGACCGTCTGCCATAAGTCTCGTGTGGTGGCGTCAATAGGAAACATTTTCCTAAATATGGGAGGAGGGGTAAAAGGCACACCAGGTCTATCCCACTCCTTGCTAATAATCTCTGTAAGCCTTTTTGGTATAGGAAATACGTCAGTATACACCGGTACCGCATAGTATTTATCCAACCTACATAATTTCTCTGGAATTGCAACCGTGTTACAATCATTCAGAGCCGCTAATACCTCCCCTAGCAATGTGCGGAGGTTCTCTAGCTTAAATTTAAAATTGGAAATCTCTGAATCCAGTCTCCCTGGATCAGATCCGTCACCCACAGAATGAAGCTCTCCGTCCTCACGTTCTGCAAACTGTGACGCAGTATCTGACATGGCTCTCATCTCATCCGCGCGCTCTATCCTTAACCCAGAGCTATCGCGCTTGCCTCTTAAATCTGGCAACTTAGATAATACTTCTGTCATAACAGTAGCCATGTCTTGCAAAGTGATTTGTAAGGGCCTCCCTGATGTACTTGGCGCCACAAAATCACGCACCTCCTGAGCGGGAGGCGCAGGTACTGACACGTGAGGAGAGTTAGTCGGCATAACTTCCCCCTCGTCGTCTGGTGATAATTTATTTACATGTAAAGATTGACTTTTATTCAAAGTAGCATCAATGCAATTGGTACACAAATTTCTATTGGGCTCCACATTGGCCTTTAAACATAGTGAACAAAGAGATTCATCTAAGTCAGACATGTTTAAACAAACTAGCAATGAGACTAGCAAACTTGGAAATACTTTTCAAAATTAATTTACAAGCAATATAAAAAACGTTACTGTGCCTTTAAGAAGCACAGAAAAACTGACACAGTTGAAATAACAATGAACAAAAATAGTTATAGCAACCAAATTTTCACAGTAAATGTATTAAGTTAGCAAAGGATTGCACCCACCAGCAAATGGATGATTAACCCCTTAGTACCCAAAAACGGATAACAATTATATAATTAACGTTTTTCTCACAGTCAAATACACTGTCACAGGACTGCTGTGCCTGATTACCTCCCTCAAAATGGATTTTGAAGACCCCTGAGCTCTCTAGAGACAATCTGGATCATGGAGGATGAAGTAGACAGATTGTGACTGAATTTTTACTGCGCAAAAAAAGCGCTAAAATAGGCCCCTCCCACTCATATTACAACAGTGGGGAAGCTCAGAAACTGTTTCTATGCAGAAAACAAAAATGGCCATGTGGTAAAAATCAAGCCCCAATAAGTTTTATCACCAAGTACCTCACAAAAAACGATTAACATGCCAGTAAACGTTTTAAACATACATTTGAAAGTTATGTATTATTATTAATAAGCCTGCTACCAGTCGCATTTACTGCAGTTAAGGCTCATACATTATTTCAGTATTTACAGTATTTTCAGAGTCAATTCCATTCCTTAGAAAATACATTCAGTGCACACACACACACACATCAGCCTGATACCAGTCGCTATCGCTGCATTTAAGGCTGAACTTACTTTACAATGGCATCAGCAGTATTTTCTCAGTCAATTCCATTCCTCAGAAAATAATTTACTGCACATACCTATTTGTTGCAGGGGGACCCTGCATGCTATTCCCCTTCTCTGAAGTTACCTCACTTTTCCTCAGATGAGAAACAGCCAGTGGGTCTTAGTTACGTCTGCTAAGACCATAGAAAAAAAACCCAGGCAGATTCTTCTTCTAAAGCTGCCTGAGAATAAACAGCACACTCCGGTGCCATTTAAAAATAACAAACTTTTGATTGTAGAAATAAAACTAAGTTAAAAATCACCACAGATCTCTCACAGCTTCCTATCTAGTTAGGCTGCAAGAGAATGACTGAGTATGACAGGTGAGGGGAGGAGCTATATAGCAAGCTCTGCTGGGTAATTCTCTTGCAGTTTCCTGTTAGGAAGAGAAATATTCCATAAGTAATGGATGACCCATGGACTGAATACACTTAACAGGAGAAATAAGCGAAATCTGCTGCGCAAATACTCACATATCGCAGCAATGACACAAACAATATTATGTATAAACCCCCCCTGTACAATAATCCCCCAACTGTGTCCCAGTTATAGCGTTTTATGTGTAAAAATTTAACAATCTTACCTCCAGGATCAATGCTATACAACAGAACACAGCCTTTCAAGTGTGACAGTCTTATAGCAGCGCTCCTGACATGGACTTGAGTGTGAGAAAGCAGGCAGTGAAACTCTTCAACACTGATAGCTTAGGAGCTGTTAGCAGTAGTTTGGATGGTTTCCCTGCATCTCCAGACTCTAACTTTCATCAATACTCTCACTGAGAGGTTGACATGACTACTTAAAACTCCAGTCCTCTCTCGAAGGGCAGATAACCTTTTTCAGGACTCTCCGAATCTTCTGACACTTCTCTGCTACCTCCTAACGTGAGGAAAGGCAAAGAATGACTGGGGTAATGAGGAAGTGGAAGGGATATTTAAGCCTTTGACTGGGGTGTCTTTGCTTTGTTTTATTTCCCAACAGTAAGGAATGAAGCCATGGACTCTCCCTATCTTAGGAAGGAAACATCATTTTAACCTGATAAATTAATTTATTTCTTAGCTGTGAGAGTCCACAAGACCTTACTCTTGAGATGTACATCACCTGGTCATCAGGAGGAGACAAGGACGCCCTACACTAGAGTTTTATGTATCCCTCTCTCCATCCCAGTAGTATGTATAGCCAAGGATAGAAAGGAAGACAGTAGGGTAAAGAGGTGCAAACTAAAACGCCACCAAAAAATAAAAAAAATAATTGGTTTGTGAACTCTCACAACCAAGAAAGAAATTAATTTATTATCAGGTATGAATAAATAAGGTTTTCTTTCTAATGTTTGTGAGAGTCCATGAGACCTTATCCTTGGGAACCAATACCATTGTCCATGAAAAATGGGTGGGATAAAGACAACAAAGGCAACAAAATAAAAGGCAGGCACCTATTTACCAGGAACCACAGCTTGAAGAACCTTCCTACTAAAAGCTGCCTCAGCTAAGGTAAAAAAAAACTGAGAAAACTTTGTGAAGGTATGCAAAGAAGACCATTCTTGAAGGCCTAGGAAGTAGAAACATAAATTGTAGAATGAGCATTAATCCTGGCAGACCATTGCTTGCTCGCCTCCAAGAAGCCTTGTGAATCAAACTCCAGAAAGACAAAGAACAGAAGTAGCCTTCTGACCCTTGCACTTTCCTGAATACAAGCTTGAAGTCTTACAAAAGTTCTGCACAAATAATATTACAATGCCCTGACCACATCCAAATTATGCAGTAGTCTGTCCTTGGAAGACTGTGGTTTAGGACATAAGAAAAGAACAATGATCGCCGGATTAATGTTTTCCACTGAGACTATCTACCTTCTGCAAAAATCCAGAAACCGCACGCAACACAACCTTAACCTGATGGAACACCAAATAAGCTGGTTCGCAAGACAAGGCCGACAATTCTGAGACCCTCCAAGTTGAAGAAATATCCAACAAGGATAGAACTCTCCAGGATAGGATCTTGATATCCAAAGAATGCATTGTCTCAAATGAAGGAAGATTGTAAACTCTAAGAACCAAATAAAGACTCAATGCTGGAGAAACTGGATTAAATTGACAGTATACACCAAGTTTCATATAACTGCATATAATAGACAATTAGACACTACCATAAAAAAAAAAAAAGAATATAAACAGATAATCATCTAAAAATCCAGTATAATACAAAGAAGCTCACAGTTTATCACTGTTGATGAGAATAGGCTGGTGCACCCAGTAAAAGCACAAAAAGCAGACACTCCCCCCCTTCCCTGCATATGGAAAGATGGATAAACAAAAGCAACAAGAGTCAGTAAACAAGTGTATACACCTGACACTTTGGGGCTTGGTTAGAAGTCTGAAAACCAGCACAATGTTTTTTAAAAAAATAAGCAAAACTATACATTGTTACGAAAAACACTCCCAGATGGGCTATATAAATGGATCATCTACAAAACATTTATGCAAAGAAAAATCTAGTGTACAATATCCCTTTAAACACAGGTCTGATTTTAACCTGAGCATGGAGAGAGGATTGAATATCAATCAGGAAGACAAGCTAGCTTCCTGTGAAACAAAACAGTGCAGAAATCTGGCCCTTGATGGAACTGACTGACAAGCCCTTATCAAGGCCCTCCTGTATTCTCACAGAATGTCAGGAGTAACCCCTATCCAAACACCAAGAAAGGTATACCTTCCACACTTTTGTTTTAAACTAATTACAGAGAGAGAGATACCTAGAATATATTAGTCCTGGTAAATAAGTACGGGAATTCAGCACACTTTTATAAAAATACAGAGTTAATTTTATTTATTAAGCAATTAAGTCATGCAAAGTAGGTATAGCCTGTCATCAAGGCAAAACACATTTCCTAAAGTGCAAGTTTCAACAGTGCATATACATACATAGAGTGCAAGTAAAAAACATCAAACACAGAAGCACATCTGATGACCAAATAGAAGCCAAGTAGCACACAACAACCTGCTGCACCAGACGCTGTAACATGCAGGCATCGAATGCAGGTTCACTTGGGGATCTAGGCAAAGTAAGTCCCGCTAGCACAAATGGCGCTCTGATGTCCGTTTGTGCTAGCAGAACTTACTTTGTCTAGCAAAGAAATTCTCTTTGGGAGCCGCCACTGAAATCTGAGCAATAAGCATTGTTTATGGAACAGCACTGAACAGCCTTTGGCGGGAGAACGGCCTTAAGGAGAGGTATATTCTGGTATAAAGTTATCCATTATCTTGAAGTTGTAACAGGCTACAAGATGTGCTGCTGGACCCTTTGCAAAAAACGTAAAACCAGTGGCTCTTCTGGAATTTTGGAAAAGATCCTTGGAGCAAAAGCAAATCTGACAGGAAATGTAACAAAGGGGAAATGCACTGCAAACCAGAATTACTGAAAATCTGGATAAATTGGTATATAAATCACCTTTTAGATATATGGTTGTCATTGGCTTGATCCTCAGATGGGACTTTCTTTATAAATGAGGTTCCCTCAGGAACCTGCTTGGTCTCTACAACTATTTTTGTTACAGGTACAGAGCCCTTTATCCAAACTGCTTGTGACCAGAAAAGGTTTGGATGTCATAATATTTGCATCTGTAGCATTATTTGCATCTGTATCACATAACCTGCACCATCAGCGAAAGTGATGAGGGGTCAATGTAGTTAAAAACCTACAATTTAAAATGAAAAAAAGCATACAGTTAACATTCCTAGGACAGACGCGTTTCCTGCTTATGCAGCACTTTAGAGCTACTCAACAGGTATAAACTATTACCATTTATATTTTTAACACACAGTTCTCCACAAATCATTTTATATACAATAACCCCACGTTATACCATAAAAACGTATTAAAAACGTGATTGTTCTATAACATTTTATTGAAGATATACATTTAATATTATCTATATTACAATGCCCATCTTAAAAGGGACTAGGATTTCTTTCTTTTTTTTTTTTTTTTTTGAAGGGAAAAAAAAAAAAAAAAAAAGATTTCTCATTGCAACAATATCTGTGTAAAAGTTTAATGCAATTATTTGTATGGAATTCACAATGCAAAAAAAACAAAAAAAGTATATATTTGTTATTGTGACAATGTCCTTGTATAAAAGTTGAATGGCGAGATTTATGTATAATTCACAATGAAGAAGAGAAAGATAGAAAGGAATATGTTTAATTACCTGTTAAATTATTACTAAGAAACTAAGCTTAATCAGTGCCAAAACACTTTAAGGGGAGAGAAAACAGAATTTATGTTTACCTGATAAATTACTTTCTCCAACGGTGTGTCCAGTCCACGGCGTCATCCTTACTTGTGGGATATTCTCTTCCCCAACAGGAAATGGCAAAGAGCCCAGCAAAGCTGGTCACATGATCCCTCCTAGGCTCCGCCTTCCCCAGTCATTCGACCGACGTAAAGGAGGAATATTTGCATAGGAGAAATCATATGATACCGTGGTGACTGTAGTTAAAGAAAATAAAATATCAGACCTGATTAAAAAACCAGGGCGGGCCGTGGACCGGACACACCGTTGGAGAAAGTAATTTATCAGGTAAACATAAATTCTGTTTTCTCCAACATAGGTGTGTCCGGTCCACGGCGTCATCCTTACTTGTGGGAACCAATACCAAAGCTTTAGGACACGGATGATGGGAGGGAGCAAATCAGGTCACCTAGATGGAAGGCACCACGGCTTGCAAAACCTTTCTCCCAAAAATAGCCTCAGAAGAAGCAAAAGTATCAAATTTGTAAAATTTGGTAAAAGTGTGCAGTGAAGACCAAGTCGCTGCCTTACATATCTGATCAACAGAAGCCTCGTTCTTGAAGGCCCATGTGGAAGCCACGGCCCTAGTGGAATGAGCTGTGATTCTTTCAGGAGGCTGCCGTCCGGCAGTCTCATAAGCCAATCTGATGATGCTTTTAAGCCAAAAAGAGAGAGAGGTAGAAGTTGCTTTTTGACCTCTCCTTTTACCAGAATAAACAACAAACAAGGAAGATGTTTGTCTGAAATCCTTTGTAGCATCTAAATAGAATTTTAGAGCACGAACTACATCCAAATTGTGCAACAAATGTTCCTTCTTTGAAACTGGATTCGGACACAAAGAAGGCACGACTATCTCCTGGTTAATGTTCTTGTTAGAAACAACTTTCGGAAGAAAACCAGGTTTAGTACGCAAAACCACCTTATCTGCATGGAACACCAGATAAGGAGGAGAACACTGCAGAGCAGATAACTCTGAAACTCTTCTAGCAGAAGAAATTGCAACCAAAAACAAAACTCTAAGCCATCTCCGTGGAGATGTTGCCTGTACAACGGCAAAGAGAATGACTGGGGAAGGCGGAGCCTAGGAGGGATCATGTGACCAGCTTTGCTGGGCTCTTTGCCATTTCCTGTTGGGGAAGAGAATATCCCACAAGTAAGGATGACGCCGTGGACCGGACACACCTATGTTGGAGAAAAGGGCAGGCTACATAAGTCTCTAACTGCACATGTGCAGTGTTCATTCTATATCTATGTATTAGTTTGTGATTGGTTAAGCAAGCATTCTTTTGTTCAGGGGGTACAGAGAAATCGGTGGAAAAAAAAAAACAAAAGAAAAAACTATATGCTCATTTGACAGAAGCTAAATAAAAAATAACTTATTGCAAATAGAATGAAATGCAATGATAAGGGTTAAACAGAGCTACAAACTTGTGGACATGCAATTGTAGCCAAACCATTTCAGTCCAAAGTCCCACAAAAAGTTTAAGATTTACAAAAGTGATAGCCAACTATCTTACATGCCACAGCTCAATATTTTTGAAGTCTTAAGGGTCGCATATAAATTTATGATTATTATAAAGTAAAAAAATAACATACTTCTTAAAAGGTCAAGTGACACAGGGAGTATAGGTAAGGTTGCATGATAGCCTTTATGTGCACATTTTTGCTTTTTCCAGTTGCCACAAAAACTGACACAAATTCTTAGTTCTGCTTTCCCCCAGGGGACGCAAACGTTAGTGCAGAGGGTCACAAGGATCCCTTCGGGCTGCCAGTTGGTCATCCGTGATTCACAACACTGTATTAAAGGGACAGTCAACACCAGAATTTTTGTTGTTTAAAAAGAAAGATAATCCCTTTATTACCCATTCCCCAGTTTTGCATAACCAACACAGTTATAATAATACACGTTTTACCTCTGTAATAATTTTGTATCTAAGCTTCTGCTGACTGCCCCCTTATTTTAGTTCTTTTGACAGACATGCAGTTTAGCCAATTAGTGCTCACTCCTATATCACTTTACGTGCATGAGCTCAATCTCATCTATATGAAACATGTGAACTAATGCTCTCTAGTGGTCAAAATGTATTCAGATTAGAGGCAGTCTTCAAGGTCTAAGAAATTAGCATATGAACCTCCTAGTCTTAGCTTTCAACTAAGAATACCAAGAGAACAAAGCAAAATTGGTGATAAAAGTAAATTGGGAAGTTGTTTAAAATTGCATGCCCTATTTAAAACATGAAAGTTTTTTTTGGACTTGACTGTCCCTTTAATGATAAATCTCATCATGTGATTATAATTTGGCTGGTTGTCAAAGAGTGTAAACTGCAATATGTTGATATGACCACCAGGGAAGTTTGTGAACGGATCAGAAAACATTTCATTAACATTGCCTCCATAAATCCTTGCTCAGCATTAGAATCACATTTTATAGATGAACATAATATGGAAACCTTTAGATGGTGAGTCATGGATATGGTTAATCTGCCCCCAAGTGGACGTAATCAAAAGGTTATTTTGGCCAGGAGGTAAGCATTCTGGACCTATTTAATAGGCACACAACCTTGCTGGTTTTACTGACCCTTTGACTAAAGTTTAGGCCAATATAAAGCTAAAATAACCTAATATTTTTTTCAATGTTTGTTGCAGAAAATACATTTATGTTAAATTATGCAATTAATGTGTGCTTTGGCTAACTTAAGTAACATTTATAAATAATAAAAAAATAATAATAATAATAATAATAATATTGCAAAGTATTACACAACCCCCACCTGGCTACTTCATAATGCCAACGGCTGGCAACATTAAGATACAAGGTAATCACAGAGGTAAAAAGTATATTTATATAGCTGTGTTGGTTATGCAAAACTAGGGAATGGGTAATAAAGGGATCATCTATTTTTCTGGTGTAGACTGTCCCTTTAAGATATGGTTATGTTTACTGAGAGAGGGAAAAGGAAAAAAAAAAAATCTCAAATTTGGTCTCTAGTGGAGCATCTTATTGGATTTAACCGTTGGCAGGCTTTACTTGCTGTAACATCTTGGGCTAGATTACGAGTGGGATTATCACGAGGGTTTGTGCTCGTCGGCCTTACCACTGGTATTACGAGTAGACAGTAAACGAGATTACTCGAGCACAACTGCGATTTACCTGAATTCCGACCTCTCGTTAACTGTTTTGAGAAATTTAAAAGTTGTTCAAAACACATCAAAAATACATTACAAATTATAGTTTCACTCAGTATAACACTATCTATTTAAAAAAGGCAGGCAAAGGGCTTTAACAAACATACATATACATCTCTAAGGGTGAATATATATATATATATATGTGTGTGTGTGTGTGTACAGATGTATTTATGAGTACATATGTATTTACAGACATATATACACATATAAACACAAATACATATATAGACATATATACAAATGCATTGGTTAGTGTCCTGGAGTTGAAGACACCAAAGGTCAAACCTTGTTATGCACATCACCACGTAAAGACAACACACAATGACATATACAAATGAGGAAGTGGCTAAATGGTAACAGAAATAAGCCAATGGCATCCTATTGTTTGATTAGACATTAACATGATCATACTGATAAGGACCACGTCTTTGGAGTCAGAGAGATTACCATCTTGAATAAATCACTTATGTTTACAAAGGTAAGAATGGTTGCTGACCTTTACAGAAGCGAGTGTGCTGTATTGAGAGGTCAAAGTTTCTTTCTTCATCTCGCAAATCCAAACAGACAGAAACAAGTCAAGCAATAAGAAGACATGCAGGAGAGGGAAAACAGAATTTATGTTTACCTGATAAATTACTTTCTCCAACGGTGTGTCCGGTCCACGGCGTCATCCTTACTTGTGGGATATTCTCTTCCCCAACAGGAAATGGCAAAGAGCCCAGCAAAGCTGGTCACATGATCCCTCCTAGGCTCCGCCTACCCCAGTCATTCGACCGACGTTAAGGAGGAATATTTGCATAGGAGAAACCATATGGTACCGTGGTGACTGTAGTTAAAGAAAATAAATTATCAGACCTGATTAAAAAAACCAGGGCGGGCCGTGGGCCGGACACACCGTTGGAGAAATTAATTTATCAGGTAAACATAAATTCTGTTTTCTCCAACATAGGTGTGTCCGGTCCACGGCGTCATCCTTACTTGTGGGAACCAATACCAAAGCTTTAGGACACGGATGAAGGGAGGGAGCAAATCAGGTCACCTAAATGGAAGGCACCACGGCTTGCAAAACCTTTCTCCCAAAAATAGCCTCAGAAGAAGCAAAAGTATCAAACTTGTAAAATTTGGTAAAAGTGTGCAGTGAAGACCAAGTCGCTGCCCTACATATCTGATCAACAGAAGCCTCGTTCTTGAAGGCCCATGTGGAAGCCACAGCCCTAGTGGAATGAGCTGTGATTCTTTCGGGAGGCTGCCGTCCGGCAGTCTCGTAAGCCAATCTGATGATGCTTTTAATCCAAAAAGAGAGAGAGGTAGAAGTTGCTTTTTGACCTCTCCTTTTACCAGAATAAACAACAAACAAGGAAGATGTTTGTCTAAAATCCTTTGTAGCATCTAAATAGAATTTTAGAGCGCGAACAACATCCAAATTGTGCAACAAACGTTCCTTCTTTGAAACTGGTTTCGGACACAGAGAAGGTACGATAATCTCCTGGTTAATGTTTTTGTTAGAAACAACTTTTGGAAGAAAACCAGGTTTAGTACGTAAAACCACCTTATCTGCATGGAACACCAGATAAGGAGGAGAACACTGCAGAGCAGATAATTCTGAAACTCTTCTAGCAGAAGAAATTGCAACTAAAAACAAAACTTTCCAAGATAATAACTTAATATCAACGGAATGCAAGGGTTCAAACGGAACCCCCTGAAGAACTGAAAGAACTAAATTGAGACTCCAAGGAGGAGTCAAAGGTTTGTAAACAGGCTTAATTCTAACCAGAGCCTGAACAAAGGCTTGAACATCTGGCACAGCGGCCAGCTTTTTGTGAAGTAACACAGACAAGGCAGAAATCTGTCCCTTCAGGGAACTTGCAGATAATCCTTTTTCCAATCCTTCTTGAAGGAAGGATAGAATCCTAGGAATCTTAACCTTGTCCCAAGGGAATCCTTTAGATTCACACCAACAGATATATTTTTTCCAAATTTTGTGGTAAATCTTTCTAGTTACAGGCTTTCTGGCCTGAACAAGAGTATCGATAACAGAATCTGAGAATCCTCGCTTCGATAAGATCAAGCGTTCAATCTCCAAGCAGTCAGCTGGAGTGAAACCAGATTCGGATGTTCGAACGGACCCTGAACAAGAAGGTCTCGTCTCAAAGGTAGCTTCCAAGGAGGAGCCGATGACATATTCACCAGATCTGCGTACCAAGTCCTGCGTGGCCACGCAGGAGCTATCAAGATCACCGACGCCCTCTCCTGATTGATCCTGGCTACCAGCCTGGGGATGAGAGGAAACGGCGGGAACACATAAGCTAGTTTGAAGGTCCAAGGTGCTACTAGTGCATCCACTAGAGCCGCCTTGGGATCCCTGGATCTGGACCCGTAGCAAGGAACTTTGAAGTTCTGACGAGAGGCCATCAGATCCATGTCTGGAATGCCCCACAGCTGAGTGACTTGGGCAAAGATTTCCGGATGGAGTTCCCACTCCCCCGGATGCAATGTCTGACGACTCAGAAAATCCGCTTCCCAATTTTCCACTCCTGGGATGTGGATAGCAGACAGGTGGCAGGAGTGAGACTCCGCCCATAGAATGATTTTGGTCACTTCTTCCATCGCCAGGGAACTCCTTGTTCCCCCCTGATGGTTGATGTACGCAACAGTTGTCATGTTGTCTGATTGAAACCGTATGAACTTGGCCCTCGCAAGCTGAGGCCAAGCCTTGAGAGCATTGAATATCGCTCTCAGTTCCAGAATATTTATCGGTAGAAGAGATTCTTCCCGAGACCAAAGACCCTGAGCTTTCAGGGATCCCCAGACCGCGCCCCAGCCCATCAGACTGGCGTCGGTCGTGACAATGACCCACTCTGGTCTGCGGAATGTCATCCCTCGTGACAGGTTGTCCAGGAACAGCCACCAACGGAGTGAGTCTCTGGTCCTCTGATTTACTTGTATCTTCGGAGACAAGTCTGTATAGTCCCCATTCCACTGACTGAGCATGCACAGTTGTAATGGTCTTAGATGAATGCGTGCAAAAGGAACTATGTCCATTGCCGCTACCATCAACCCGATCACTTCCATGCACTGAGCTATGGAAGGAAGAGGAACGGAATGGAGTATCCGACAAGAGTCTAGAAGTTTTGTTTTTCTGGCCTCTGTCAGAAAAATCCTCATTTCTAAGGAGTCTATTATTGTTCCCAAGAAGGGAACCCTTGTTGACGGAGATAGAGAACTCTTTTCCACGTTCACTTTCCATCCGTGAGATCTGAGAAAGGCCAGGACAATGTCCGTGTGAGCCTTTGCTTGAGGAAGGGACGACGCTTGAATCAGAATGTCGTCCAAGTAAGGTACTACAGCAATGCCCCTTGGTCTTAGCACAGCTAGAAGGGACCCTAGTACCTTTGTGAAAATCCTTGGAGCAGTGGCTAATCCGAAAGGAAGCGCCACGAACTGGTAATGTTTGTCCAGGAATGCGAACCTCAGGAACCGATGATGTTCCTTGTGGATAGGAATATGTAGATACGCATCCTTTAAATCCACCGTGGTCATGAATTGACCTTCCTGGATGGAAGGAAGAATAGTTCGAATGGTTTCCATCTTGAACGATGGAACCTTGAGAAACTTGTTTAAGATCTTGAGATCTAAGATTGGTCTGAACGTTCCCTCTTTTTTGGGAACTATAAACAGATTGGAGTAGAACCCCATCCCTTGTTCTCTTAATGGAACGGGATGAATCACTCCCATTTTTAACAGGTCTTCTACACAATGTAAGAATGCCTGTCTTTTTATGTGGTCTGAAGACAACTGAGACCTGTGGAACCTCCCCCTTGGGGGAAGTCCCTTGAATTCCAGAAGATAACCTTGGGAGACTATTTCTAGCGCCCAAGGATCCAGAACATCTCTTGCCCAAGCCTGAGCGAAGAGAGAGAGTCTGCCCCCCACCAGATCCGGTCCCGGATCGGGGGCCAACATTTCATGCTGTCTTGGTAGCAGTGGCAGGTTTCTTGGCCTGCTTTCCCTTGTTCCAGCCTTGCATTGGTCTCCAAGCTGGCTTGGCTTGAGAAGTATTACCCTCTTGCTTAGAGGACGTAGCACTTTGGGCTGGTCCGTTTCTACGAAAGGGACGAAAATTAGGTTTATTTTTTGCCTTGAAAGGCCGATCCTGAGGAAGGGCGTGGCCCTTACCCCCAGTGATATCCGAGATAATCTCTTTCAAGTCAGGGCCAAACAGCGTTTTCCCCTTGAAAGGAATGTTAAGTAGCTTGTTCTTGGAAGACGCATCAGCCGACCAAGATTTCAACCAAAGCGCTCTGCGCGCCACAATAGCAAACCCAGAATTCTTAGCCGCTAACCTAGCCAATTGCAAAGTGGCGTCTAGGGTGAAAGAATTAGCCAATTTGAGAGCATTGATTCTGTCCATAATCTCCTCATAAGGAGGAGAATCACTGTCGACCGCCTTTATCAGCTCATCGAACCAGAAACATGCGGCTGTAGCGACAGGGACAATGCATGAAATTGGTTGTAGAAGGTAACCCTGCTGAACAAACATCTTTTTAAGCAAACCTTCTAATTTTTTATCCATAGGATCTTTGAAAGCACAACTATCCTCTATGGGTATAGTGGTGCGTTTGTTTAAAGTGGAAACCGCTCCCTCGACCTTGGGGACTGTCTGCCATAAGTCCTTTCTGGGGTCGACCATAGGAAACAATTTTTTAAATATGGGGGGAGGGACGAAAGGAATACCGGGCCTTTCCCATTCTTTATTAACAATGTCCGCCACCCGCTTGGGTATAGGAAAAGCTTCTGGGAGCCCCGGCACCTCTAGGAACTTGTCCATTTTACATAGTTTCTCTGGGATGACCAACTTGTCACAATCATCCAGAGTGGATAATACCTCCTTAAGCAGAATGCGGAGATGTTCCAACTTAAATTTAAATGCAATCACATCAGGTTCAGCTTGTTGAGAAATGTTCCCTGAATCAGTAATTTCTCCCTCAGACAAAACCTCCCTGGCCCCATCAGACTGAGTTAGGGGCCCTTCAGAAATATTAATATCAGCGTCGTCATGCTCTTCAGTATCTAAAACAGAGCAGTCGCGCTTACGCTGATAAGTGTTCATTTTGGCTAAAATGTTTTTGACAGAATTATCTATTACAGCCGTTAATTGTTGCATAGTAAGGAGTATTGGCGCGCTAGATGTACTAGGGGCCTCCTGAGTGGGCAAGACTCGTGTAGACGAAGGAGGGAATGATGCAGTACCATGCTTACTCCCCTCACTTGAGGAATCATCTTGGGCATCATTGTCATTGTCACATAAATCACATTTATTTAAATGAATAGGAATTCTGGCTTCCCCACATTCAGAACACAGTCTATCTGGTAGTTCAGACATGTTAAACAGGCATAAACTTGATAACAAGTACAAAAAACGTTTTAAAATAAAACCGTTACTGTCACTTTAAATTTTAAACTGAACACACTTTATTACTGCAAATGCGAAAAAACATGAAGGAATTGTTCAAAATTTACCAAATTTTCACCACAGTGTCTTAAAGCCTTAAAAGTATTGCACACCAAATTTGGAAGCTTTAACCCTTAAAATAACGGAACCGGAGCCGTTTTGAACTTTAACCCCTTTACAGTCCCTGGTATCTGCTTTGCTGAGACCCAACCAAGCCCCAAGGGGAATACGATACCAAATGACGCCTTCAGAAAGTCTTTTCTAAGTATCAGAGCTCCTCTCACATGCGACTGCATGCCATGCCTCTCAAAAACAAGTGCGCAACACCGGCGCGAAAATGAGGCTCTGCCTATGCTTTGGGAAAGCCCCTAAAGAATAAGGTGTCTAAAACAGTGCCTGCCGATATTATTATATCAAAATACCCAGATAAAATGATTCCTCAAGGCTAAATATGTGTTAATAATCAATCGATTTAGCCCAAAAAAAATCTACAGTCTTAATAAGCCCTTTTTGAAGCCCTTATTTACAATCGTAATAAACATGGCTTACCGGATCCCAGAGGGAAAATGACAGCTTCCAGCATTACATCGTCTTGTTAGAATGTGTCATACCTCAAGCAGCAAGAGACTGCTCACTGTTCCCCCAACTGAAGTTAATTGCTCTCAACAGTCCTGTGTGGAACAGCCATGGATTTTAGTGACGGTTGCTAAAATCATTTTCCTCATACAAACAGAAATCTTCATCTCTTTTCTGTTTCTGAGTAAATAGTACATACCAGCACTATTTCAAAATAACAAACTCTTGATTGAATAATAAAAACTACAGTTAAACACTAAAAAACTCTAAGCCATCTCCGTGGAGATGTTGCCTGTACAACGGCAAAGAGAATGACTGGGGTAGGCGGAGCCTAGGAGGGATCATGTGACCAGCTTTGCTGGGCTCTTTGCCATTTCCTGTTGGGGAAGAGAATATCCCACAAGTAAGGATGACGCCGTGGACCGGACACACCTATGTTGGAGAAACAACCCTCTCAGATTCCTATGAGGTGTAAGAGCTAATTTATCTTCAACTCTTGATACAGGTATACCTCACTCATACAGCGGGTTAGGGACCGGAGCTCTGCTGTAATAGTGCTCGATCACAATCTATAGGCTGAGACATTTTTTTTTTTTTTTTTAACTCTTTCTCTGTCCAAAAAGACCATTTTTCATTTCGGCTCCTTGATAAAATTCAAATTGTTAATATGGGGCAGAAACATTTTTGGCAATAACAATCCATTTTCAAGAGACTTTGCAACACGTTTTCAAATTCAACACCTCAAGGCAATTTGATAAAACCCCAAAATGGCCTTTTGGACATCTCTGCAAATATTCCAAAACTATTTGGAAACCTTCTATTATATTGCACATCAGCCACTCTGAAATGGCCACAGGAGACATTGTAAAGGTTATTTGCATACACGCAGTGGCCAGGGCACACATTTACATATTTATATAGATTCATTTACATATTTATTTGTACTAAGTACATCATATCATGTACAGCTAAGGGGATCTGCAGGAAAAGTGAGATCAGAACCCCAACAGCTAGAAATGATGTGTAGCAATCTTTCTGTTAACGTTTGCTTCCAAGTCATACTCACACTGTCATAATTGTCCCCATTAGTACTGGCATCTTTATAACCGGCCTTTAACACAGGATAGCACAATCAAAAGTTCAAAAGGAACCTGCTGTAATCTGTTCCCATCCTCAACAGTGCTAAACCATGTGATTTTAACTTGTATCTAGGCATTATAGGTGTGTGCACGTTTGCTCACTTTATTGTCACTTATACTATTTTACAAGCATTTGTTTTTATATATACCAGCGTTTCTGGTTTTTGCGTGATCTACCCCAGGAAACTAGAAGATGACTATCATTAGAAGGACTTATGAGTTCTTCTTATAATGGTTTTAATGGCACTTAAACTGTAAAGTGGTAAACTGCTGCAAACAAGATCAAACCGTCATGACCGTGTTTTCATAAGGAACACAAAGTTCAAACACGTTCACAACAATGAATTTTATATTACTGAACACATGTTCAAAGGTGTGACCTTGTTTACATATAGCAATGTAGCGGTATTACACTTTGCAACTACATTGCTGATAAAATCCAGTATAAGAAGATATAAGTCCTTTGAATAGAAACCCCTAGTCATCTTATGGATTTCAGTTGTAGATAACGCCAAACAGGAAATGGTGCTTTTTAGAATCAATAAATGTAGATATTGTAAAAACATTAAAGGACCAGTCAACACAGTAGATTTGCATAATCAACAAATGCAAGATAACAAGACAATGCAATAGCACTTAGTCTGAACTTTGTTTTCTGACAATTTTAAAAGTTATGTCTATTTCCACTCCCCCTGTACCATGTGACAACCATCAGCCAATCACAAATGCATACACGTACCATGTGAACGCCATCAGTCAATCACAAATGCATACACGTACCATGTGAACGCCATCAGTCAATCACAAATGCATACACGCTTATTCTGTGAATACTTGCACATGCTCAGTAGGAGCTGGTGACTCAAAAAGTTTAAATATAAAAAGGCCATGCACATTTTGTTAATGGAAGTAAATTGGAAAGTTGTTTAAAATTGCTGCTCTATCTGAATAATGAAGGTTTAATTTTGACTTGAGTGTACCTTTAATTTAACAAGGATGTTAATAAGTCTGTTTCATTGTTGATATAAAAAGCACTAATTTGCTAATACTTAATAGAAATAATTGCAATATGTATTATTCATCGATTTAAATGGATTTTATATACATTTTTCCCCCTACATTTGTGCAGTATCGTTTACTTCCTGTCACAGCTTTACAAGGAGAAGGGGGCCACGGCAGGAAGGTTTATCTTAGCCTGATGTCATAAAACTTTTAAGGCTGGTTACTATTAAAAGGGACAGTCTACAATAGAGTTTTTATTGTTTGAGAGCTTCCGGTGGGCGGAGCAACTGAGTGGAGGCAAGGAGAGAGAGCTCCGCACAAAAACTGTACATTTGGATCCCAAAAGTGCCCAAAGGACTCCCGCGACACAGCCATCGTATAGGGCTCGCTGCCATCGCCCTAGCCCTCGGAACAGCTCAAACATTTAAGGCGCAAAGGCACCCAGCGCCATATTGTGGGGCCCGCGCATCCTACTGCCGAATTGCACCGGCCTCCCTATCAAGTAAGGGATCGTCCAGCGGCTGACGAGCATGCCCTCTCGGACGAACCCGCTGCAGTGCGCCCTAGAGATCTCGACTCTGCATCTATAAAGGCTGCAAATTGGCTGTGACCGTCAGGGAGCAAGATACTATCAAGGGTAACAAACGCACGCTTAACATAACAGCCCCCCGACCCCCTACCGCAAGATACCGGAGGGTTACATCTGATCTAGATTGGACCCATAGATCATTGAGGGAAATAAACAAATATTGAGACTTTGTTTTAAACACCACAATAACATATTGGGATAACACCTTCTAAAGACTGGGGCTCAGCACCTCTCTAACGAACATCACCCGTCAGATTCCACATGCGCATAACTTCTCTCAACATACCGATGTAGCAGTTTGAACACAGGACACCCCCCACCTCAGATAAGATACTAGCCTGTAGTAGTGCTACTTGTACATACCACTTAGCGACTACCCAAAGACTCGTCCAACACTATCAGCCTACTAATCTATAATAGACAGAACATCAACCTCAGCAGCATACAGGCTGAGAATTGCTCACAACATTCTCTATGAAAGTCGACAAATATTTCAAGGTATCAGCGTCACAAGCTATACCCATCATGGCTGGTAAACAAAAACCCTCAGACAGGAATAAGAAGCATGCCGCAGAAATACACCCAGAACTTGCTTCTCCTACTGAAAGAGATTCTCGTCCTGAACCATCACAAGATCTACTACAAGAAAGCCTTCTTCTTGCCCAAAATGGAAACACTTCAGGCCGGCATGGACACTCACTACCGAAATCCGGCAATATTCCACAAGGTTACAACAAGCGGAGCAAAGTATTTCTGATGTGGAGGGGACACAACAAACCAAACGCCAAAATACAGCACTACAGGAAAAACTTGATGACCTTGAAAACTAGCAGTCTCCTGTTGTGAAAAGCAAATAAAAAAAATCATGTGATAAGAGGCTGGCTGTAGTGTTTTAGAAACAGGCAGAAATTTAGAGGTTTAAATGTTATAAAGTATATTAATATAACAATGTTGGTTGTGCAAAGCTGGGGAATGAGTAGTAAAGGCGTTCTCTATGTTTTTAAACAATAACAATTGTAGTCTTGACTGTCAATTTAAGTGAATAGACTAGATAACCCAGAGTCAGACTTGCGAATACCTAAATCAGTCAGAATATAACCAAAGTTTTCAAAGATGTCAGCTCCGATCACACTGGGGGCAGGGCTACACGCATTTTTGCAAATCCCACTTGGCAGGATATTTGCCAAAAGCTGATTGGCTGTTATATGCCGGTGGAGTAGTTTCAAAATCTCACAATAACATGGCCATTGTAGTTGTTCTTAAGCAGACACATAGAAGCCAAATTCCCCCATCTTCACTATCTTTTTTGCCTCTGCCTAAGGGGGTTCAAATTGGGCAAAACATTAAACCCTGAGGTTCTCTTGGGGAGGATGCCAGAGGATCAGCAGGGCACTGCGCTGATTCTAGATCCTCTGGCATCCACCCCAAATGAACCTCAGGGAATTATGTTTTTGCCCCCCTTGAACCCACCAATCAGCAAGCACTACCCATCCTGAACCAAAAATGGGCTGGCTCCTAAGCGTACATTCCAGCTTTTTCAAATAAAGATAGCAAGAGAACAAAGAAAAAAGAATAATAGAAAAGTTGCTTAAAATTGCATGCTCTTTCTGAATCATGAAAGAAATTTTGGGTTTGTGTCCCTTAAAGAGGGTCATTGTATACGCCAGTTTCGGGTGACTTCCCAGTTTCTCTCCTTATAACAAGTACTTAACACACGAAAAAGGTATTTTCGGGAACTTTTTCTGAAAACACATTCACGGCTGTGGGCTTTTATGTTAAAATAGTTTTTATTGAAATAACATCATAAAACATATTAAAGATCATAAACATTTCGGTACATCATTGGGTTATCAGGTAATTAAGCACAGTAGTTTACAATATCAACTTGTCCATCTTCTGTGTCCTGCTTGTAAATATCTGTGAGTTGAGATACAAGGTCTTAAAGTCCAAACAATATCACATTATACACCTTGGTGACCTGGTCTCCACTACCATAATATAGCCCCCAACATAACGTACAGAAAAGAAGTGTATCCTTCATAGATCAACAAAGTAATTGTAATAGATTATACAATTAAGTATAAGCTTTAGTCAACGTTAGACCATAGTGGTTCTGCTTGTAATAAGTTTTACATAAATTACATAAGTAATGTTTCAATTCTCATTCACACTAACTTTATTCAGAAATTCTTACACACACACACAAATGATTTTCTCTTATTTTTTAAGATTTTCTGAATAAAGTTATTTAGTGTGAATGAGAATTGAAACATTACTTATGTAATTTATGTAAAACTTATTTCAAGCAGGACCACTATGGTCTAACGTTGAATAAAGCTTCTTATACTTAATTGTATAATCTATTACAATTACTTTGTTAGTTGTCATGTGCTCTTAGCTTTAACTCTGCGGCAGGTAGTCTTATCATATATATATTTAGATATTATTCTAAACATTATAGAATTATATAAGTCTCCTGTTTAGTAATATTCTGCTTCCCCCACCCCACATTGTACTCTATCTTTCATAGATGTCTTATACATTTCTATCATAGCAAATAAACATACAAAACAAAACAAAAAGTAAAGAGTGATAAATAAAAGGAACAACAATTGGTCACTTAAAAATTAGTTTTGTGTGTCAATACTAATAGGTCTAGCATAAGATAATGTTGTCAGTGAGGATGTGGAGATATCTCCAAAAATAACAAGTATGGTAACAGTCGTTATCTCCTTACTCCTTTCACAACCGTGTTTACTCGTGTCAGTTTTTCCCTAGATAGGCAATTTGCCTCTGTCTTCTTGTGTGAGGTTGTGGAAACATTAGTCAGTTAGTCTGCATCAACCAGTAAAACCATATTTTATGAAATGTATTTACCTTCCCCAAGATTATTGCCGCTGTTTCATGAAGCCTATAAGTCATTCTAAATTTGTCCACTATCTCCTGTCATGTCAGTGTCCCTTCCTTCCAGTGTCTGGCAATACATATTCTCGTGACAGTGCAGAGTATTCTAACAAAAGTTATATTCTAAAAGATATATAAGAAGCGCTCACAAGGGCTAAAGACAATTTAAATTTATTAATTACAAAATTCAACATAAAATAAAATAAAACTTCAGAGTGCGCACTCTTGAAATACAATTTATACTAAACCTTATAACAATTCATTAATTTTAAAACCTTATCTTAAGCCAACTTTTCTTAATCTTGTGTGCAACAAGTGCTGTTAGCAGATATTGGTATAAAAACAAACTTTCCCAAGTCTCTTATTTATTTCTGTGCAAGATATATATAGCAAAGATAGGGAGATCGATTTAACTCCTTAAGTTCATTAGATTCAAATGCAATAGCCAATCAGGTATCTCTGTTTACGTTGTTTCGTTATTTTCAAATCTAACCGTTATACCGGTGATTATATCCAAGCTTTTTTTATAATCCAAAGTTCTTTAGTGTAAATCAGATACTTTTTACCTTAATTGTTGCAGTTCTTTATGTAAAAAAAGTATCTATTTGGGCTTCAAACAGTTATTTTTAGCGGTGTAACAGATACGGCTTACCGTGATTTTCCTCCCGCTGATCTTCACTTGTTAGAAAAAAAATTCCCCGCCTTCCGATGACAATGGACAGTCCGCCTCTATTGCCTCCAGGCTAAAGGGAATCTTTTCACTTGCTTTTAGATGCGGGTTTGTTTTTCTCACCCGGTTTTTACTTGCGGTCTCCTTAGTCAGTATGCACAGCTTATAGGGAAGCTGTCAAATCCTTGAAGATTTTTCAGATGATTTTTTGTGTCTTATCAACGCGTTTCCGCTCGCAATGAGCCTTTTTAAAGATGATCTTGAAAAAGGCTCATTGCGAGCGGACACGCGTTGATGATAGGACACAAAAAATCATCTGAAAAATCTTCAAGGATTTGACAGCTTCCCTATAAGCTGTGCATACTGACTAAGGAGACCGCAAGTAAAAACCGGGTGAGAAAAACAAACCCGCATCTAAAAGCAAGTGAAAAGATTCCCTTTAGCCTGGAGACAATAGAGGCGGACTGTCCATTGTCATCGGAAGGCGGGGAATTTTTTGTTCTAACAAGTGAAGATCAGCGGGAGGAAAATCACGGTAAGCCGTATCTGTTACACCGCTAAAAATAACTGTTTGAAGCCCAAATAGATACTTTTTTACATAAAGAACTGCAACAATTAAGGTAAAAAAGTATCTGATTTACGCTAAAGAACTTTGGATTATAAAAAAAGCTTGGATATAATCACCGGTATAACGGTTAGATTTGAAAATCTAACCCACATACTGCTCAAAACATAGGGTACACTCAATTTTTTATATTCACATATTGATATTTACATTTGTATATGTTTTCACATTAATATTTTTTTTCTGTATGTATTCAGTATTGTGAAATATTGTGATTGATTATTTTTAATGGAGTACAATGTTTGTTTTATTATACTATGGTATACCATTCATTTAGATATTATGATCCAACTAACATATAAAAGTATAATTTGCTTATGGTTGATTATGGGAGCTTAAACTACATTAAATTAAAATTTAAAAGTTTTAATGGGCTGTCATGTACATTATCTTGCTGGGATATGGATATTGAACTTTATATATTCATTTTACATCAATTTATATTGATGTGAGCTTAAATTATATTACATTTTTCAGAGTTTCAATGGGATGTCATGTATATTACCCTGCTGGGATATGGTTATTGAACTTTGTATATTAATTCAGTTTATATTAATTCATATCAATGTGTTTACATTAATTTCAATTCATAGATGGACATTGGTCCATAATAAGTTTATCATTGTTTGAGGCTAATTTCAGAATTGTGTAACGAGAATTATTAATGTATTTATTTACATAAGATAATAATGAGAAAAATATTTCTTTTGTAGTTTCTTTTGTAATGTTTTTATATTTCATATTACATGCACCCTTGTTTGTGGTTTTTAACTCTTTTTCTATGTTACAATGTTTTCTTCTCACACCTTTGCAATGCACCTTTTATTTTATTCTTAGAAATGTATTCTTAGGGGTGTGTCAAGGTCTTAATGCTGTGATTGGCCATGACACCCTTAAAAGGTGTGCTGCACAAGTGGAGAGTTATCCTATGATTAAGTGCTGCATAGCACGAAACATGTAAGGATTTTGCTCCCCCCTCCACTTGTGATGTCTGCACTGTGCTGTGCTGTTTGTCTCTGTTTTTAAAAGGAATAAAATTTGGATTTTAAATTTGACTTTGGATTAAGAGTGCTGCTTCCTCTCACCCTTGTGCTACGAAGTTGGCTCGACTTTTCTCCTAGCTGGCACCACGCCATCAGTGCATACATTTGTGCCGATATTCATGGGCTGTGATTGGATGACAGCATACACACCTCCCAGGCTGTAGCGACGTCATCTCCTACTCACTATTAATTTCTCTTTGAAGATCTAATCTTTGGGTGTTTAACTTTTTGACATAGGCAGATTTTTCTTTTATGAATAGACCTCTTAAAAAGGTTTTGTGAGCTGCCCATGTCGAGATAGGGTTATCCGTTGTCCCTGTGTTAATATCCCAATATTCCAACATGTATCGTGCGATAGTATTTGATAAAGAGTGCAATGCGAGGTCTACATTGAAGTCCCCAGCTAGTATTATCCTTGTTTGAGACCAACTTGTCAATTGGTGTGCTATTTTTGTATTGTGTGAGTGCTGTCCTGCACTTGATGTCCGAGTTTAGTCCTCTGACATTGTGCAAGATCAAATTAATGGCCCAGGAACCCATTGATAGCAGGAGAAATATAGCTATTAGTGTGGGTAATGTCTTCTATCTTAATTGTGTGTAGTAGTGAGTGACCCCTATCCTGCCCAGGTTCAGCAGAACCGAGATATATCGATAGAGAGGATACATTAGTGCAATTCTCAGTTCTCCTCCTCAGTTTGCAGGACTTCAAAAAGGGCTAAGTGCAAATAGTAAGTCAGTGACCAATGAAACAAAGCAACTTTACAGCATGAATAAATCCATACTGGATAAACCATAGTAAATAAAACAGTAATATAATACAAACAAACTTGTGCAAAAAAGTCTAACTTAGAACCATACACCATAAAGTAATTAAAAAATACACATTCGGTTGGATGTGCATTGCAAAAATAATACGTGCTATAGATACATTCTATATTGATAGTGTATTTAAATTTCCCAGGGTTGATCCCTGAGAACACAATAATTATAGTGACATACATAATTAACTGTACAGAAGTCTACGATAGAATCCAGAATCTGACCATACTGGTAGGGAAATATAGTTCTCTTCTTTTCAACCCCCCTTCTTCCCTTACCCTTCATCCCATTCGTTCCCACCAGATATGTCCATCGTGAATCCAAGTAAAGTCTCAACAAACTCTAAAGCAGTATATATACAAAAAGTTACTCATCTGTTGGCCGTCTCCGTCAGAGGAATTCCGTTCAGATGGAGTCCCTCAATTCTAAAACCTTTCTATTGAGTTCTACAAGTTGGTCTCCTAGAGAAAGACTGCTGGGTCATAAGAAACTCAAGTTTTCTGCTTTTTCTTTGGAACTTTTGACCTTTTTCCTGTAGATGATGATCCTTGCTGTAAGGAAGGGTGAGGTTTTCTGCTTTCCTGAGATAAAGGCGGAAGCTCTGGGCAATCTTCTTTTAGATATTTACATATTCTGGGATCTCTGATGGGTTTCTAAATGAGATTGTTCTGCCTTCGTGTTGGATATGTAGCACAAACGGGAACCCCCATCTGTAGGGTATCTGGTTTTTGCGTAGTAGCTGTGTAAGAGGGTGCAGTGCACTGTGTCTCTGTAATGTTCTCAAACAAATGTCCTGGTAACACTGGATGACTGTTCCCTTAAATTTAAAGGTAGGGTTCTTCCTTGCCGCTGCCATTATCTCCTCCTGAAAGCGAAACATTTTTACTATTATGTCTCTCGGGGGATCTCCTTTTTTTCGGCTTTACCCTCAAGGCTCTGTGTGCTCTTTCCATTTGGAACCTGCCCTCTTCTTTATCTTCTGTAATGCTTTGAAATAGTTGAAGGAGGAAACCTGGCAATTCTGGTGAAGTCACCGACTCTGGGACCCTTTTTAGCCTTATGTTACATCGCCGGCCTCTGTTCTCCAGATCCTCCATTTTATCATAGATTTAGTCTATTTCTTGTTGTCGGAAGGATACTTGTTGGTGCAACGTGGTTATTTCTTCTGTTAGGTTATCTTCTTTTTCTTCTAGCGTTTCCACTCTTGTTCCTAGATATAGGATGTCCTGTTTAATGTTCACCAAGCTGTTGGTGACAGTATTTTGTAGTGTATACATTTTCTCCAACATTCTGTCAAAGATAATGGCAATGTCTTGCTTAGATACTTGGTTCTGAAGATCCGCTTTTGTAGCGGGGGTCATATCCATGTTATTAGTTTGGGATTCAGAGTCCGAGTCCAATTCTTCCTCAGGCAAAGAAGCCTCTCTTTCTTGAGCTTTCTCTCCTTTGGCGGTTTTAAAAAAGGGGTGCTGTGTAGCAGATTTGGATGCTGAAGCTGGTTTATTTTGCTTTCTTGCAGACATTTTTCACTGTTAAAGTAGTAAATTATATTAGAACACAGGTTCATAAGTTTCGTGTAACCGCACCTTTTAAGATCCAGTATATCAGAAAGTAAAGGAAGGGTTACCTCTGCTATGCAAGTAGCTGTGTGCGACTACTCTTTCCCTGCTTTCTTCTGTCCACGTGGTTGTTGATTTTAACTTGTTAAGGAGAAGGAAACATAACAGTGTAGTTGTACCAGCTCAGTAGCAAATAGTCTCTGCTTTCTTAAAATTATCTGAAATGCCCGCCAGGACTTGAAAATGTAACTCTTAATTCATGTATGTGTCACTGCTCTCTAGCAACCAGGTATGTTGCTTAGTATAATAGCATTGCTCTTTTAGTATAAGGCATATCACCAAAGTATTGATACATTATTATATAAAGTCCCTGCTCCACAATACATTCAAGCTAGTTGATACATCAATGTATTTCAACATCGGTTTTCCCCCAGATGCTCATGAGTGCTATTTCAGGGTATGGGGATTAGTATGTTCAGGCACATCGCGCTTAAATCGTGAAGCATATTGCTACCATGTTTGGGGAAGCCATGCCGGTATGCGGTTGTATGTGGCGGCCTAACGCGCTGCGTGTCTGCTTCGCTTTTCACCCCCGTTGGCGGCAGCGTGCGGACTTGAGGACAGATAACCCTCTAGTTTACTGGAGTCAGATGAGATTACAGAGTGTAAGTCTGAGGGTTCCTTTGCTCCTCTCCGGTCTCTATTTTATAGATTCCTCTTCTGGACGAAGTGGGTTGCTGCTAAGATGGCGGGTCTTCCGCTGCACAGATTGCGTATGTGTTTCAGGTTTGTCACTCCATTTCCCCTTACAAAGCGGTCCAAAGTTGCTTGGGAAGGTCTCCTTGGGAAGGTCTCCCTAGGTTTTTAAGCTCAATCAGAGCATCGTGGAGCTGTTCAAAACACTTTCGTTCCTTTACATGCACGGAGCTCTGTGATTAAGCTGCCATCACTGAGCTCCTCCCGGCTGTGTGCTTTTAATGCACTGATACATTCTGTATTGTGGCCACTCAAAAAATATGCTGCCCAATTCAGGCAAAAAGCAAAAACCCATGTTGGGAGCAAAGACGGATTGTGATTGACGTCAGACAAGAGTAGGGGAGAAAAACTTTTTACAATTTCATCACGGCTTTTTGTGTATGTGTTTTTACTGAAAGACTAAAGCATGTTAGAATAGCAGTGTCTTCAATGTCACAACTATCTTAGATAAGAAACAGCTGCTGGGAGAGGGGTGGATGGAGCCAACAGAAGGAAGGAAATAAATGTAATGGTTCATATATGGCAGAAAAAGGGTGGGGAAGGTTAGAAGACATAAAGGAATAAAGGCAGCCATACAGACCCTTTATGTAATTAATACATGGCAAAACTCACAAAAAAGGACCATTAAAGGGACATTATACACTCATGTTTAAATTTGCATAAATGTTTTGTAGTTGATCCATTTATATAGCTCAGTCTTTTTTTTTTTTTAAATGTATAGTTTTGCTTATTTTTAAATAACATTGCTCTAATTTTCAGACTCCTTACCAAGCCCTAAAGTTTTAGGAGAATACCGACAGATACCTACTCCAGCTTGCTCCTGTTTGTGTAAAGGGTCTTTTGATATGCAAAATAAGAGGGAGGGAGTGTCTTATTTGCCACTTGCAGTGGGCTTTCCAGCTACCTTTTCAACAGAGCTAAACTGAGAGCTCTAAGTAAGTTTTTGGATTATTAGCTCAGTATTTGTGCATCTTATTCTTTATAGTAGTGTCTATTACATGCAGTTTTAGAAAAATGTGTGTATACGGTCCCTTTAAAGGAACAGTAATGTTTAAAGGGACAGTAAATGATTCAGATAGAGCATGAAATTTAAACAACTGTCTAATTTACTGTGTTTGTAACTATGTATAACATTGCTATAAACATTGTTGCAAACACTGCTGCTAGATGGCTAAAGATACGTGCACAGTCCTGAGCTCACCTAGGATTAAGAAAAGATACTAAAAGAACTAAGCAAAACTGATAATAGATGTAAATTGGAAAGTAGTTTAAAATATTATGCTCCATCCAATCTATTCAAGTTTAATTTTTTCTTTACTGTCCCTTTAAGCATCTTAAATGTTAAGATATAGATTGAAAAATCTTAATGCCCATTTCCATATAGATAGATAGATATAATTTACTATGCCCATTTAAAAATGTGAAAGATCTTCATGGTATTAGTTTTATTTGTTAATAAAAAAAATATAAGAGAACCGAACTCAGATGCAAAGTCTACTTGGCTGCACTTACCTGATTAAACACATCATGTGCAGATCCTTTATGAAGCATGTGTAAAATATAAATATTAGGCTACAGGTATTCTCAAACATACAAAGATCATTTCTAATGCTTCATTAAATCACAGATGATGAAATTCACCCCAAAAAAGCCAGATGGTTTTTTTAAACAATGGAGAGTTCAATAAAACCAGTGCCAGCAAAAAAATACACATGCAAAGAACCATTATTGCTTTGCTATAACAACTTGAATTACTTTTAACTTAACAGTCAAGAGTTATAAAATGTATTATTACAAAATTACATCAAGATACCAAATATAGCTGTAAGACCTGCAGAAATATAAGCACCTCCTCCCCAATAAAGCAGCATATTAATACAGCAAGCAAAAATAACACTATGCAAAGGAAACTTTTTTTTTTTTTAATTTTCACTGCAAAGTATATAGACAAAAAAAAAAAAACTAATTATGCTTACCTGATAATTTTCTTTTCTTCTGATGGGAAGAGTCCACAGCTGCATTCATTACTTTTTGGAATTCAGAACCTGGCCACCAGGAGGAGGCAAAGACACCCCAGCCGAAGGCTTCAAATACCTCCCCCACTTCCCTCATCCCCCAGTCATTCTGCGAAGGGAACAAGGAACAGTAGGAGAAATATTTACTGCCGCCTCATAGACAAAGCATGGAGAGGAGCTGTGGACTCTTCCCGTCAGAAGAAAATTATCAGGTAAGCATAATTTATGTTTTTCTTCTTAAACGGGAAGAGTCCACAGCTGCATTCATTACTTTTGGTAAAACAATACCCAAGCTATAGAGGACACTGAATGCAAACAAAGGGCGGGTACAAAAATGCGGCCCCTTTGAAAGGCACCACACAGCCTGAAATTACCGACACCCTACAAAAAAATTAAAAACGACATGGGGGAAAAAACGGAATCCCAGGTAACTGCTCATCAGTTACACAACCTGCAAAGCCGTGCTAGAGTAGAAGAAAATGTTGTGAAAAAACTCTGCGCTAGAACAAGGAATGCTGCAGTAAGAATATACAGTCACAAGAAAACTTTTTGGGAGCAAATAACCAGTACGGTTACTATACAATTTGGGATAAAGACGAAGGTACCTAAACCAATCAATTGTATTGAGTATCAGTCTAAAGGATAAAGACGGTATTGTGATGATCTAATAACTATGACCAACTAAACTGGTGACTTTATTTTCTATTAGCTACTGTAAGGATTCACAAAGATAACAGTAGTAACTGTGGCCAAACAATTGGATTCTAGCTTCTGTTTAACACAACTTATTTTGTTATGCTAACATTTGTTGTTTTGTGTTATATGCTTTTCCATGTTCTATTAAATTTTAGAATTATTGCATATTAGAGTAGGTTTCACTAATATTTGAGTTACTTTTTTAATATATATTTTTTCGGTTAATTTTGGTACCAAGATATCTAGAAGTTAACATACACAGATTTTATATATATTTGTGTATATATATATATATATATATATATATATATATATATATATATATATATATATATATATATATATTTCTTTTTTATCTTAGTCGTTTTATCCATATCTTTTATGAAAATTATGTATGTTTTGAAGCAATTTGCATTTGTGAATTAATTTTTTAATCAACATATGATAGTACATAATTTTTAATAACACATTGTCATATACAAGATCTTAAGCTAGTGTTTCTTACACAAGCACTTACACATAGCACCTTTGTATACTTCCAAAGCCGTGCTAGAAACCACTCAGACCCAGAGTCTGCTGAGCACAAAAGCCTCCCAAGAAAGTACCCCCGACCTAAAGGACAAGAACCTCTATCAACCCCCGAGAGGGAGAATAGAGAACCCTCTAAGAGATCCAAAGGACCATTAAACAAGGGCACAAAATCAAAACGTCGAACAAACCCAAGTTTGTCACAAGACCACTGCCCAGGAAGACAAACTCCCAAGAGGACAAGGATCAGAAAGATAAGGCCATACTCCGTAAAAAACATCACTATGATGACCAGAGGGAAACCCTCATATTCCTGACACAGCACCATACCACATATGGTGGAACAAAAAACTGCGAGAGTCCCATTGCCTCATAGACAAGTCAAACCGTCCAGTTAGACAAGTTAGACAAACAGACAGGATACATTTGCCTAGCGGCCAAAAAAATAAATAAAAAATAAAAAAATCTCTTCCGTGAGAACACAGAGTCACCTAAAAACAAGAACTCGCGATGACCAAACTCCAGGTAGCAAAGCTGACCCTAAGCCATCGTCGTGGGACCTTATCCCACCGAGAAGCGCCGAAAATACTCGGCAGAAGCTCCTGTCCAGAAAAATTCTGACTACAAGGAGCATCCCATCCCAGCAGCAGATGCCACCAGTAGAGAGATGGACATCAAGAGCCCCCCCCCACCAAAGGGGAGAACAGACTTCATAAAAGTACACGTCAACACTGCATAGAGCAAACCGATCCCTGACCTTCACTCCAAGGTAACGGTCCCAGCTCAAAGGCTAGTTAAAGACCTATGACAGGAAGTATCAAAACTCCGCCCCAACCTATGGGAGAAAAAGGATAGATCTACGAAACCCCAGAGTAGAGCTCTGACCGCTACTTAAAAACTGGCATGCTACCATGAGCCATGACAGGAACTTCGTGCTCAGGGCCCAGAACCCCTACACTGTTGCCTTCCATAAAGAAGGAACACTTCCAAGGGGAAGTATTCTGACCCACAGCATCCTAATACCAGAATCCAGCCCGATGATCCCAAATATGCAAAAAAGGGAAAAGACCATCTGATGCGAGAAATACAAGGACCCACAGGCCTTCACGGATACTGAGGTACCTCCAAATCGAGGAGAGCAACGCAAGCACCCATCCCCCACCATAGGTAAAATAACCACCTTACCAATAGATGCGAGACCCTTCGGCCCAAATCACCAGCCCAGTTGATACGACAACTGAAAGTCTACCAGGAAGCATTAGATGCCCCCGAAAACAAGTATGGACCCGTGAAAGAGACCTCAAACTTAAGCCTCAAGCAGCTATTAATCTCCCATGAAAGTCAAAACACCACGTTCCCTCAAGGGACACGCGGGAGATCCAAACCCTAAGGTTAAACTGAACCGCCCATGCCCGTTCCAGGCAAGAGACATGGTCCTAAGCCAGAGTCCTCGAGAACGGGACCGATCGCAATATCTAATCGCCTGAGGAACCAATAAGTAGTCTCCTATGGTTAGGGGTGCACCCAAGACCGAGCCTTCCACCAATTTAAAGGAACCTGTGCACTAGTTCCACTGGGTCCTGATCCCAGGACCTTCTGCGTGTTAAGCAGCCGTTCTAACCACTACACTATGGGAATTCACCACCCCAGACAGAGTATCAGAAACAGCCTGAAACCCAAGAGTCTAAAAAAACTCCTGACCGGTCTAAGAAAACGGCAACCACATCGGATCACAAGGTAATCCTTTGTAGACAGGCTTAACCACCTGATCTACACGCTGGTGTATATAAATGGTAATTTTTTTGACCCCAGAAGGCAAAGGTCTGTATCTGACCCCTGACCACCTACTCGCAAGCCCAAAAAGCTAGATCTCCGTAAAGGTCAAAGCAACCAAGAGTCTAAAGACCATGGTATGAAAAGGGGCAGTTCCCAGATTAAAAAGACTATAGTCTCCAGAGATCTTCCCAGGTTTGGACTCCCGAAAATCCTTTAAAAGGAATAACAATGGAAGCCTCGCCACTCCTGGCAGAAAGGACAGGGTGATCCACCCCCCTGCACTCCAAGCACTAGAGCAAACGAGACGCTGAGAAAAGGACATGCCCCCACTTCCAGACATAGATGACCCAACCCAAGATAGGAAGACAGGAGACTCCGCCATCGCCAAAAGAAATGTGACTGGGCTACAAGAGTCAACAACCGGAAGATATAGTGAAAACGTAAATCGTCCACCACCCGGAATACTAGACCTCCCAAGGTCATACACATCTCCAAACCCTAAAGGAATGTGAAACTATGGTTCCGAGTACACAAGGACCTTTAGAAACCACAATGATGTCTTCAAAGGTCGGTCACGTATCCCAAGCAAATTGAAAGACCAACTAAAATCGGAGCTCACAACCTTTCTTCCAGAAGCGTTGGATCTACGCACTAGGCCTCCATACGTCGTAGTTGGATCCGAGCCCGGAGTCCATAAAAGAAGAAAAGAAAAAGCTTCATCCCCAAACGTCTAACCCAGCTTGCCATCCGGCATCTAAGGCCGAGGATCCCTCGGCCCACTAGGACTGGAATCCTCCAGCACTGCCAAAACACGTCTTAGTAGGACACGAAGAGGTGCCAGCCTATAACGGAAGGCAAAATTATCGATAGAGGTTGGGGTCCCTGAAGCCTCAGAGGCCAACGCTTCCCTAGTAAAGGCTTGCGTAGCACTCTAAGTTCCCTGATTTGGGAGAAGAGAGTACTCTAGAACGGAAATCGGAACATAACTGATGGCCATGGATAACCCGGGCCATTTCATATTCATCACGAGACGCATTCTCCGAATCGGAGATATCCGTGTCTAAAAAAAAAAAAAAAAAAAAAAAAAAAATCCTCCATAACTTTGGGATTACAAAAATGGCAAACACTAATCTGCACCCTTTTTACACCCCCAATGGCTGAGGCACTCACCACCTCCTGTGAGCCAGACAACTAACAAGCAGACTCTTCTCTGTCGCCACACAGTCAGAATACAGAAGTGGAAAACAACGTAACCGCACCCGGTCACGAGGTGCACCATGCAAGTCACAAAAACAGAATTTATGCTTACCTGATAAATTACTTTCTCCAACGGTGTGTCCGGTCCACGGCGTCATCCTTACTTGTGGGATATTCTCTTCCCCAACAGGAAATGGCAAAGAGCCCAGCAAAGCTGGTCACATGATCCCTCCTAGGCTCCGCCTACCCCAGTCATTCGACCGACATAAAGGAGGAATATGCATAGGAGAAATCATATGATACCGTGGTGACTGTAGTTAGAGAAAATAATTCATCAGACCTGATTAAAAAAACCAGGGCGGGCCGTGGACCGGACACACCGTTGGAGAAAGTAATTTATCAGGTAAGCATAAATTCTGTTTTCTCCAACATAGGTGTGTCCGGTCCACGGCGTCATCCTTACTTGTGGGAACCAATACCAAAGCTTTAGGACACGGATGATGGGAGGGAGCAAATCAGGTCACCTAGATGGAAGGCACCACGGCTTGCAAAACCTTCTCCCAAAAATAGCCTCAGAAGAAGCAAAAGTATCAAATTTGTAAAATTTGGTAAAAGTGTGCAGTGAAGACCAAGTCGCTGCCTAACATATCTGATCAACAGAAGCCTCGTTCTTGAAGGCCCATGTGGAAGCCACAGCCCTAGTGGAGTGAGCTGTGATTCTTTCAGGAGGCTGCCGTCCGGCAGTCTCATAAGCCAATCGGATGATGCTTTTAAGCCAAAAAGAGAGAGGTAGAAGTTGCTTTTTGACCTCTCCTTTTACCAGAATAAACAACAAACAAAGAAGATGTTTGTCTGAAATCCTTTGTAGCCTCTAAATAGAATTTTAGAGCACGAACTACATCCAAATTGTGTAACAAACGTTCCTTCTTTGAAACTGGATTCGGACACAAAGAAGGCACAACTATCTCCTGGTTAATGTTTTTGTTAGAAACAACTTTCGGAAGAAAACCAGGTTTAGTACGCAAAACCACCTTATCTGCATGGAACACCAGATAAGGAGGAGAACACTGCAGAGCAGATAACTCTGAAACTCTTCTAGCAGAAGAAATTGCAACCAAAAACAAAACTTTCCAAGATAGTAACTTAATATCTACGGAATGTAAGGGTTCAAACGGAACCCCTTGAAGAACTGAAAGAACTAAATTGAGACTCCAAGGAGGAGTCAAAGGTTTGTAAACAGGCTTGATTCTAACCAGAGCCTGAACAAAAGCTTGAACATCTGGCACAGCCGCCAGCTTTTTGTGAAGTAAAACAGATAAAGCAGAAATCTGTCCCTTCAAAGAACTTGCAGATAATCCTTTCTCCAAACCCTCCTGTAGAAAGGATAGAATCTTAGGAATTTTTATCTTGTTCCATGGGAATCCTTTAGATTCACACCAACAAATATATTTTTTCCATATTTTATGGTAAATTTTCCTAGTTACAGGCTTTCTAGCCTGAACAAGAGTATCAATGACAGAATCTGAAAACCCACGCTTTGATAAAATCAAGCGTTCAATCTCCAAGCAGTCAGTTGGAGTGAAGCCAGATTCGGATGTTCGAATGGACCTTGAACAAGAAGGTCCTGTCTCAAAGGTAGCTTCCATGGTGGAGCCGATGACATATTCACCAGGTCTGCATACTAAGTTCTGCGTGGCCACGCAGGAGCTATCAAGATCACCGAAGCCCTCTCCTGATTGATCCTGGCTACCAGCCTGGGAATGAGAGGGAACGGTGGGAATCCATAAGCTAGGTTGAAGGTCCAAGGCGCTATCAGTGCATCTACTAGAGTCGCCCTGGGATCCCTGGATCTGGACCCGTAGCAAGGAACCTTGAAGTTCTGACGAGACGCCATCAGGTCCATGTCTGGAATGCCCCATAATTGAGTTATTTGGGCAAAGATTTCCAGATGGAGTTCCCACTCCCCCGGATGGAAAGTCTGACGACTCAGAAAATCCGCTTCCCAATTTTCCACTCCTGGGATGTGGATTGCAGACAAGTGGCAGGAGTGATTCTCCGCCCATTGAATTATTTTGGTCACTTCCTCCATCGCCAGGGAACTCCTTGTTCCCCCCTGATGGTTGATATATGCAACAGTCGTCATGTTGTCTGATTGAAACCTTATGAATTTGGCCTTTGCTAGTTGAGGCCAAGCTTTGAGAGCATTGAATATCGCTCGCAGTTCCAGAATGTTTATCGTCGGAGACAAGTCTGTATAATCCCTCTGAGCATGCACAGTTGTAATGGTCTTAGATGAATTCGTGCAAAAGGAACTATGTCCATTGCCGCAACCATCAAACCTATTACTTCCATGCACTGCACTATGGAAGGAAGAAGAACAGAATGAAGTACTTGACAAGAGCTTAGAAGTTTTGATTTTCTGGCCTCTGTCAGAAAAATCTTCATTTCTAAGGAGTCTATTATTGTTCCCAAGAAGGGAACTCTTGTTGACGGGGACAGAGAACTTTTTTCTATGTTCACTTTCCACCCGTGAGATCTGAGAAAGGCTAGGACAATGTCCGTATGAGCCTTTGCTTTTGACAGAGACGACGCTTGAATCAGTATGTCGTCCAAGTAAGGTACTACTGCAATGCCCCTTGGTCTTAGCACCGCTAGAAGGGACCCTAGTACCTTTGTGAAAATCCTTGGAGCAGTGGCTAATCCGAATGGAAGTGCCACAAACTGGTAATGCTTGTCCAGAAAGGCAAACCTTAGGAACTGATGATGTTCCTTGTGGATAGGAATATGTAGATACGCATCCTTTAAATCCACCGTGGTCATGAATTGACCTTCCTGGATGGTAGGAAGAATTGTTCGAATGGTTTCCATCTTGAACGATGGAACCCTGAGAAATTTGTTTAGAATTTTGAGATCTAAAATTGGTCTGAATGTTCCTTCTTTTTTGGGAACTATGAACAGATTGGAGTAAAACCCCATCCCTTGTTCTCCTAATGGAACAGGATGAATCACTCCCATTCTTAACAGGTCTTCTACACAATGTAAGAATGCCTGTCTTTTTATTTGGTTTGAAGACAATTGAGACCTGTGGAACCTCCCCCTTGGGGGTAGTTCCTTGAATTCCAGGAGATAACCTTGAGAAACTATTTCTAGCGCCCAAGGATCCTGAACATCTCTTGCCCAAGCCTGAGCAAAGAGAGAGAGTCTGCCCCCCACCAGATCCGGTCCCGGATCGGGGGCCAACACTTCATGCTGTTTTAGTAGCAGTGGCAGGTTTCTTGGCCTGCTTACCCTTGTTCCAGCCTTGCATCGGTCTCCAGGCTGGTTTGGTTTGAGAACTATTACCCTCTTGCTTAGAGGGTGTAGAATTTGAGGCTGGTCCGTTTCTGCGAAAGGGACGAAAATTTGGCTTATTTTTTAGCCTTAAAAGACCTATCCTGAGGAAGGGCGCGCCACAATAGCAAAACCTGAATTTTTCGCCGCTAATCTAGCTAATTGCAAAGTGGCGTCTAAGATAAAAGAGTTAGCCAATTTAAGTGCTTGAACTCTGTCCATAACCTCCTCATACGAAGAGTCTTTATTGAGCGACTTTTCTAGTTCTTCGAACCAGAAACACGCTGCTGTAGTGACAGGAACAATGCATGAAATTGGTTGTAGAAGGTAACCTTGCTGAACAAACATCTTTTTAAGCAAACCCTCTAATTTTTTATCCATAGGATCTTTGAAAGCACAACTATCTTCTATAGGGATAGTAGTGCGTTTGTTTAGAGTAGAAACCGCCCCCTCGACCTTGGGGACTGTCTGCCATAAGTCCTTTCTGGGGTCGACCATAGGAAATAATTTTTTAAATATAGGGGGAGGAACAAAAGGTATGCCGGGCCTTTCCCATTCCTTATTTACAATGTCCGCCACCCGCTTGGGTATAGGAAAAGCATCGGGGGGCACCGGGACCTCTAGGAACTTGTCCATCTTACATAACTTCTCTGGAATGACCAAATTGTCACAATCATCCAGAGTAGATAACACCTCCTTAAGCAGAGCGCGGAGATGTTCTAATTTAAATTTAAAAGTAATAACATCAGGTTCAGCTTGTTGAGAAATTTTTCCTGAATCTGAAATTTCTCCCTGGCCCCTTCAGATTGGTGTGAGGGTATGTCAGAACCATTATCATCAGCGTCCTCATGCTCTTCAGTATCTAAAACAGAGCAATCGCGCTTTCTCTGATAAGTGGGCATTTTGGACAAAATGTTTTTAATAGAATTATCCATTACAGCCGTTAATTGTTGCATAGTAAGAAGGATTGGCGCACTAGATGTACTAGGGGCCTCTTGTGTGGGCAAGACTGGTGTAGACACAGAAGGGGAAGATGCAGTACCATGCTTACTCCCCTCGCTTGAGGAATCATTTTGGGCAACATCATTATCAGTGGCATCATTGTCCCTACTTTGTTTGGACACTATGTCACATTCATCACATATATTTAAATGGGGAGGAACCTTGGCTTCCAAACATACAGAACATTGTCTATCTGATGGTTCAGACATGTTAACAGGCATAAACTTGATAACAAAGCACAAAAAATGTTTTAAAATAAAACAGTTACTGTCACTTTAAATTTTAAACTGAACACACTTTATTACTGAATATGTGAAAAAGTATGAAGGAATTGTTTAAAATTCACCAAAATTTCACCACAGTGTCTTAAAGCCTTAAAAGCACACCAAATTTGAAAGCTTTAACTCTTAAAATAACGGAACCGGAGCCGTTTTTACATTTAACCCCTATACAGTCCCTGGTATCTGCTTTGCTGAGACCCAACCAAGCCCAGAGGGGAATACGATACCAAATGACGCCTTCAATAAGCTTTTTTCAGTGGTTCTTATCTCCTCACACATGCATCTGCATGCCTTGCTTTCCAAAAACAACTGCGCATTAGTGGCGCGAAAATGAGGCTCTGCCTATGACTAGAAAAGGCCCCCAGTGAAAAAGGTGTCCAATACAGTGCCTGCCGTTTTTTTAATACATCCCCAAGATTAAAAGAACTATTTATAGTTATAATCCACTAAATATACTTATAAAGTAATCGTTTTAGCCCAGAAAAATGTCTACCAGTCTTTAAAGCCCTTGTGAAGCCCTTTATTCTTATACTAAACTAAGAAAATGGCTTACCGGTTAGAAATGTGTCATACCTCAAGCAGCAAAAGTCTGCCCACTGTTTCCCCCAACTGAAGTTAATTCATCTCAACAGTCCTGTGTGGAAACAGCCATCGATTTTAGTAACGGTTGCTAAAATCATTTTCCTCTTACAAACAGAAATCTTCATCTCTTTTCTGTTTCAGAGTAAATAGTACATACCAGCACTATTTTAAAATAACAAACTCTTGATTGAAGAATAAAACTACATTTAAACACCAAAAAACTCTTAGCCATCTCCGTGGAGATGTTGCCTGTGCAACGGCAAAGAGAATGACTGGGGTAGGCGGAGCCTAGGAGGGATCATGTGACCAGCTTTGCTGGGCTCTTTGCCATTTCCTGTTGGGGAAGAGAATATCCCACAAGTAAGGATGACGCCGTGGACTGGACACACCTATGTTGGAGAAAAGAGCACGTAAATCTAAAAATTGTGCCAACTGATAAGGCCGTTATGTTCTGAAAAGTCATGAGCATAAGTATTACTACACATTAGCATATAGAACCACATAAACAATAACAAAAATAAAAAAATCGAAATAAAATGAAACAATCTTACCGGAATCTGCGCCGTGGAACAGGAACACGGCCCTTCAAGTGTGACAGATAGTAGCCTCTCTTCTGACATGGACTTGAGTGAATAAAGGCAGGCAGCGAAACTCGTCAACGCCGATTGCCAAGGAGTTGTTAATATGAGTCGGGATTGTTTTGCAGAAAAAACTCTCCCTGCATCTCCGGACTATAACCTTCATCCATGCTGTCACTGAGAGGCTGACAGGATTACTTAAAACTCCAGTCCCATTTCGAAGAGTACTACCCTCCATAAGAGACCATCTTCAAACTTCTGACACTTCTCTGCCAACCTCCTGTGACGAAAGGCAAAGAATGACTGGGGGATGAGGGAAGTGGGGGAGGTATTTGAAGCCTTTGGCTGGGGTGTCTTTGCCTACTCCTGGTGGCCAGGTAATGAATTCCCAAAAGTAATGAATGCAGCTGTGTACTCTTCCCATTTAAGAAGAAAAAAAGTTGTACAGAAAAAGATTGGGCGTATAAACAATTTGGAATTTATTACTTTTGTCGTCGCTGCTTTCGGTGATCAGTGGTTTGTATGTTTTCTTAGCTTTTTTTTTTTTTTTTACTTGAACATCACATATACTCTAAAAAGGGACGTTTTTTCCAACAAGGGCATGCTGTGGCTTCATTTTGCTCTGTTTAGCCAAACAGTAACCAATAGTTTATTTGTGTTGCTTGCTACAAACTAAGTGGAAAAATAATGTTCCCATGGTAAGAAAGAAAGGCAGAACATTGCTCGCAAGCTCATGGTTTAACTGCAGTCAAACAAACCATAGAACTAAACATCTGCAAAAGGTATATTCTGTCTGCAAACAATATTTTAATGTCTTTTGTGATATTTTCTTTTTAGTTTCTGAATTGTAAAGCTCTAACTCCCCCCACACATTTCTTTCTATGGCTGTATCTATATCTATTGTTGTTTTGGTAGAATGCAAAAGTGCATAGGGATTATCTGCTGGAGCATGCCTAGAAGTTGTGAACTCAGTTGAAATACAATGTTGGTGTCTAAACACTGATAAGAGGGGTGGAGTTGGCTGCTCCAGGCAGCTTAGCTATGTAATTCATTTTGCTTATTTTAAAAAAATTATTAAAATACTTGCCAGCACATTTTTAAACAATTTTTTTTTGAAAACTAGTTTTTAATTAATTAGCCCTTTTAAGATATGCACAGATCTCAACCTGTTTTATGTCCCTTTAAAAAGGGACATTAAACTGCTGGGTACAACTACAGTACAATGGTTATTACTCACTGTGCTATTGTTTCCCTCCTGTACCTGCAGCTCTCTTTAAAGCCGTTATCTTATTTTAAGTCATTACAAAAACATAATTTATGTAAGAACTTACCTGATAAATTCATTTCTTTCATATTAGCAAGAGTCCATGAGCTAGTGACGTATGGGATATACATTCCTACCAGGAGGGGCAAAGTTTCCCAAACCTTAAAATGCCTATAAATACACCCCTCACCACACCCACAATTCAGTTTAACGAATAGCCAAGAAGTGGGGTGATAAGAAAAAAGTGCGAAAGCATATAAAATAAGGAATTGGAATAATTGTGCTTTATACAAAAAAATCAAAACCACCACAAAAAAGGGCGGGCCTCATGGACTCTTGCTAATATGAAAGAAATGAATTTATCAGGTAAGTTCTTACATAAATTATGTTTTCTTTCATGTAATTAGCAAGAGTCCATGAGCTAGTGACGTATGGGATAATGATTACCCAAGATGTGGATCTTTCCACACAAGAGTCACTAGAGAGGGAGGGATAAAATAAAGACAGCCAATTCCTGCTGAAAATAATCCACACCCAGAATAAAATTTTAATGAAAAAACATAAGCAGAAGATTCAAACTGAAACCACTGCCTGAAGTACGTTTCTACCAAAAACTGCTTCAGAAGAAGAAAACACATCAAAATGGTAGAATTTAGTAAAAGTATGCAAAGAGGACCAAGTTGCTGTTGTGCAAATCTGATCAACCGAAGCTTCATTCTTAAACGCCCAGGAAGTAGAAACTGACCTAGTAGAATGAGCTGTAATCCTTTGAGGCGGAGTGTTACCCGACTCAACATAGGCATGATGAAATAAAGATTTCAACCAAGATGCCAAAGAAATGGCAGAAGCTTTCTGGTCTTTTCTAGAACCGGAAAAGATGACAAATAGACTAGAAGTCTTTCGGAAAGACTTAGTAGCTTCAACATAATATTACAAAGCTCTAACAGCATCCAAAGAATGCAATGATTTCTCCTTAGAATTCATAGGATTAGGACAAAATGAAGGAACCACAATTTCTCTACTAATGTTGTTAGAATTCACAACCTTAGGTAAAAAATTCAAAAGAAGTTCGCAGCACCGCCTTATCCTGATGCAAAATCAGAAAAGGAGACTCACAAAAAAGAGTAGATAATTCAGAGACTCTTCTGGCAGAAGAGATGGCCAAAAGAAACAAAACTTTCCAAGAAAGTAATATAACGACCAAAGAATGCATGGGTTCAAAAGAAGGAGCTTGAAGAGCCACCAGAACCAAATTCAAACTCCAAGGAGGAGAAATTGACTTAATGACAAGTTTTATACGAACCAAAGGTTGTACAAAACAATGAATATCAGGAAGATTAGCAATCCTTCTGTGAAAAAGAACAGAAAGAGCAGAGATTTGTCTTTCAAGAAACTTGCGGACAAACCTTTATCTAAAGCATCCTGAAGAAATATAAGTCTTCCAGACTCTATAATATATCTCTCTAGATACAGATTTACGAGCCTGTCACATAGTATCAATCACAGAGTCAGAGAACCTCTTTGACCAAGAATCAAGCGTTCAAACTCCACACCTTAAAATTAAGGTTTTGAGATCCTGATGGAAAAAAGAACCTTGAGACAGAAAGACTGGTCTTAACAGAAGAGTCCACAGCTGGCAAGAGGCCATCCGGACAAGATCCGCATACCAAAACCTGTGAGGCCATGCTGGAGCTACCAGCAGGACAAACGAGCATTCCTTTAGAATATTGGAGAATACCCTTGGAAGAAGAACTAGAGGCGGAAAGATATAGGCAGGATGACACTTGTAAGGAAGAGATAATGCATCCACTGCCTCCGCCCGAGGATCCCGGTATCCGGACAGATACCAGGGAAGTTTCTTGTTTAGATGAGAAGCCATCAGATCTATTTCTGGGAGTTCCCACATTTGAACAATCTGAGGAAATACCTCTGGGTGAAGACCATTCGCCCAAGTGCAACGTTTGGCGACTGAGATAATCCGCTTTCCAATTGTCCATACCTGGGATATGAACCGCAGAGATTAGACAGGAGCTGGATTCCGCTCAAACCAAAATTCGAGATACTTCTTTCATAGCCAGAGGACTGTGAGTCCCTCCTTGATGATTGATGTATGCCACAGTTGTGACATTGTCTATCTGAAAACAAATGAACAACTCTCTCTTCAGAAGAGGCCAAGACTGAAGAGCTCTGAAAATTGCACGGAGTTCCAAAATATTGATCGGAAATCTCACCTCCTGAGATTCCCAAACCCCTTGTGCCGTCAGATACCCCCACACAGCTCCCCAACCTGTAAGACTTGCATCTGTTGAGATTATAGTCCAGGTCGGAAGAACAAAGAAGCCCCCTGAACTAAACAATGGTGATCTGTCCACCATGTCAGAGAGTGTCGTATAATCGGTTTAAAGATATTAATTGAGATATCTTTGAGTAATCCCTGCACCATTGGTTCAGCATACAGAGCTGAAGAGGTCGCATGTGAAAACGAGCAAAGGAAATCGCATCTGATGCGGCAAACCTAAGACCTAAAATTTCCATGCATAAGGCTACCAAAGGGAATGATTGTGACTGAAGGTTTTGACAAGCTGATATCAATGTTAAACTTCTCTTGTCTGACAAGGACAGAGTCATAGACACTGAATCTATCTAGAAACCTAAAAAGGTTACCCTTGTCTGAGGAATCAATGAACTGATTGGTAAATTGATCCTCCAACCATGAACTTGAAGAAACAACACAAGTCGATTCGTATGAGATTCCTCGAAAATGAGAAGACTGAGCAAGTACCCAGATATCGTCCAATAAGGAAATACCAAAACCCTGTTCTCTGATTACAGAAAGAAGGGCACCGAGAACCTTTGAAAAAAATTCTTGGAACTGAGGCTAGGCCAAACGGTAGAGCCACAAAACTGGTAATGCTTGTCTAAAAAGAGAATCTCAGACACTAAAAGTGATCTGGATGAATCGGAATATGCAGATACACATCCTGTAAACCTATTGTAGACATATAATGCCCTTGCTAAACAAAAGGCAGGATAGTCCTACAGTAACCATCTTGAATGTTGGTATCCTTACATAACGATTAAATATTGATAGATCCGGAACTGGTCTGAAGGAATTGACCTTCTTTGGTACAATGAAGAGATAAAATAAAACCCCAGCCCCTGTTCCAGAACTGGAACTGGCATAATTACTCCAGCCAACTCTAGATCTGAAACACATTTCAGAAATGCTGAGCCTTTGCCGTGTTAACTGGGACACGGGAAAGAAAAAAATCTCTTAGCAGGAGGCCTTAACTGAAGCCAATTCTGTACCTTTCTGAAACAATGTTCTGAAACCAGAAATTGAGAACGGAATTGATCCAAATTTCTTTGAAGAAAACTTAATCTGCCCCATACCATCTCTCCTTCATACCCCTCACTGAGAGATTAATCAGTGCTAAGGTCCGCACCTACATGGGTACTTAGGAGCTGGCTATAGGTTTTCTATAAGGCTTGGATATATTCCAAACTGGAAATAGTTTCCAAACTGATACCGCTCCTGAGGATGAAGGATCAGGCTTTTGTTCCTTATTGTGAGGAAAGGAACGAAAATGATTATTAGACCTAAATTTACCTTAGATTTTTTATCCTTTGGTAAAAAAGTTCCCTTCCTTCCAGAAACAGTTGAGATAATAATTTATTACCCTGGAAAGAAAGGGAAAGCAAAGTTGACTTAGAAGACATATCAGCATTCCAAGTTTAATCCATAAAGCTTTTCTAGCTAAAATAGCTAGAGACATATACCTGACATCAACTCTAATGATATCAAAAGATGGTATCACCAATAAAATTATTAGCATGTTATAGAATAATAATAATGCTATAAAATTATGATCTGTTACTTGTTGCGCTAAAGCTTCTAACCAAAAAGTTGAAGCTGCAGCAACATCCGCTAAAAATATAGCAAATCTAAGAAGATTACCTGAACATAAGTAAGCTTTTCTTAGAAAGGATTCAATTTTCCTATCTAAAGGATCCTTAAATGAAGTACTATCTGCCGTAGGAATAGTAGCACATATAGCAGGAGTAGAGACAGCCCCATAACCTTAGGGATTTTGTCCCAAAAAACTCTAATCTGTCAGATGGCACAGGATATAATTGCTTAAACGTTTAGAAGGAGTAAAAGAATTACCCAAATTATTCCATTCCCTGGAAATTACTTCAGAAATAGCATCAGGGATATTAAACACTTCTGGAATAACTACAGGAGATTTAAACGTTTAGATTTAGTATCAAGAGGACCAGAATCCTCTATTTCTAATGCAATTAATACTTCTTTAAATAAAGAACGAATAAATTCCATCTTGAACAAATACAAAGATTTATCAGCATCAACCTCTGAGACAGAAACCTCTGAACCAGAAGAACCATTATCAGTATCAGAATGATGATGTTCATTTAAAAATTCATCTGAAAAAAGAGAAGTTTTAAAAGACTTTTATGTAAACTAGAAGGAGAAATAACAGACATAGCCTTCTTAATGGATTTAAAAAATAAAATCTCTTATGTTTATCAGGGACACTCTGAAAATAAGATGTTGACGGAACAGCAACAGGTAATGTAACAGTACTAAAGGAAATTTTATCTGCATTAATAAGTTTGTCATGACATGCAATACAAACAACAGCTGGAGAAACAGATACCAAAAATTATAGCAGATACACTTAGCTTGGTAGCTCCAGCACTAGACCGCGATTTTCCTGTAGTATCTTCTGACTCAGATGCAACGTGAGACATCTTGCAATAAGTAAGAGAAAAAACAATATATAAAGCAAAATTGATCAAATTCCTTAAATGACAGTTTCAGGAATGGGAAAAAAATGCCAAAGAACAAGCTTCTAGCAACCAGAAGCAATGAAAAAATAAGACTTAAATAATGTGGAGACAAAAGTGACGCCCTTATTTTTTAGCGCCAAATAAGACGCCCACATTATTTGGCGCCTAAATGCTTTTGGCGCCAAAAATGACGCCACATCCGGAACGCCGACATTTTTGGCGCAAAATAACGTCAAAAAATGACGCAACTTCCGGCGACACGTATGACGCCAGAAACGGAAAAGAATTTTTGTGCCAAAAAAGTCCGCGCCAAGAATGACGCAATAAAATGAAGCATTTTCAGCCCCCACGAGCCTAACAGCCCACAGGGAAAAAAGAGTCAAATTTTTGAAGGTAAGAAAAAATGAATAATTCAAATGCATTATCCCAAATATGAAACTGACTGTCTGAAAAATAAGGAAAGTTGAACATTCTGAGTCAAGGCAAATAAATGTTTGAATACATATATTTAGAACTTTATAAACAAAGTGCCCAACCATAGCTTAGAGTGTCACAGAAAATAAGATTTACTTACCCCAGGACACTCATCTACATGTTTGTAGAAAGCCAAACCAGTACTGAAACGAGAATCAGCAGAGGTAATGGTATATATAAGAGTATATCGTCGATCTGAAAAGGGAGGTAAGAGATTAATCTCTACGACCGATAACAGAGAACCTATGAAATAGACCCCGTAGAAGGAGATCACTGCATTCAAATAGGCAATACTCTCCTCACATCCCTCTGACATTCACTGCACGCTGAGAGGAAAACCGGGCTCCAACTTGCTGCGGAGCGCATATCAACGTAGAATCTAGCACAAACTTACTTCACCACCTCCATCGGAGGCAAAGTTTGTAAAACTGAATTGTGGGTGTGGTGAGGGGTGTATTTATAGGCATTTTAAGGTTTGGGAAACTTTGCCCCTCCTGGTAGGAATGTATATCCCATACGTCACTAGCTCATGGACTCTTGCTAATTACATGAAAGAAATCTAGTTGGTAAAGCTCTGCATTTTATACTGGGCACCGCCATCTTGAAGCTTGTGTATTGCTGCATCCTGTGATAGGGGCTGTGCACTTTCACAGATTTGTGATATTAACGCACTTCTGTTTAGTTCACATAATCGAAAGTGACAGTGTTACGTTTTTCTACAGTTTAAAAGTTACATAACAAATATAAACTCCAAGATGGCTGGCGCCCAGCATGAAGATGCAGAGCTTCACCAATAATTGTAAGGGGCTAAATAGCAGGCACAGGAGGAAAAACAATAGCATGGTGAGTATGAAGCAACTATAGTTGTATTGTGCAGTTTAATGCCACTTTAAGATAGAACATGTGGTCAGCCTCATGCTTGAAATACGTGTGCAGAAAGAAGTTAACATGGGTTTTTCGTAATAGGATTAACAAAGTTAAGGATTTAAATGGCTACAATGGTTGCTTGTGTTTACCACGTGCCACTTCCTATTAACTGACTGGGCCAGTTTCAACTAGTTGCCCTCTGGAATTGCACAAAGGAAATACTTTAACAGCTACCTTTTGTTTTCTATAAACATTCTTCTGTTTTCTTTTTAGTTCAGGCAAAACAGTAGGGTCAAAAGATTTATTTGTTTTATGTATTGTTACAAATATTCTCATAGAACAAGGCAGACACAGGAATATATTTATCTTCTAGTCCTACTTGCGGCTTTAAGTGAACATAAGAGTCTAAACCAAGTATTGTCCCAGCGTTCTGCTGAAAGACCTTTTACAATGAAATGTATTTGCATTTAAAAAGGACACAGAACTATAAAATGTGTTTCTCCTTAATGTGTTCCAAATGACTTGTTATATCTTATGCAGAGTATTAAATGTATGAGAAATTGTTCCTTCATGTTTATTTCTGCATTTTAAATAGCTGTTTTTCTCATTAAAACCATTATCTAGGACATGTCCATAACAATCAGCTGAGCCTGTAATGCTAGGTACTGAAGTGCTAATTATGGTTAGGAGATAAACAAGCAGATATTTCACATATAAAAATCTCTCCCTCAAAACCCTCACTGAGAGATTAATCAGTGCTACTGTCTCCTATTCACATATAAATCTCTCCTTCATACCCCTCACTGAGAGATTAATCAGTGCTACGGTCTCCTATTCACATATAAAATCTCTCTACTTCATACCCCTCACTGCGAGATTAATCAGTGCTACTGTCCCCAATTCACATATAAATCTCTCTCTCTCCCTCATACCCCTCACTGAGGGATTAATCAATCAGTGCTACTGTCTCCTATTCACATATAAATCCCTCTCTCTCTCCTTCATACCCCTCACAGAGATTAATCAGTGCTACTGTCTCCTATTCACATATAAATCTCTCCTTCATACCCCTCACTGAGAGATTAATCAGTGCTAATGTCTCCTATTCACATATAAAATCTCTCCTTCATACCCTTCACTAAGAGATTAATCAGTGCTATGGTCTCCTATTCACATATAAATCTCTCCTTCATACCCCTCACAGAGATTAATCAGTGCTACCGTCTCCTATTCACATATACATTTCTCTCTCTCCTTCATACCCCTCACAGAGATTAATCAGTGCTACGGTCTCCTTTTCACATATAAATATCTCCCTCTTTCCTTCATACCCCTCACACAGAGATTAACCAGTGCTACTGTCTCCTATTCACATATAAAAGCTCTCTCCTTCATACCTCACACAGAGATTAATCAGTACTACTGTCTCCTATTCACATATAAATCTCTCTCCTTCATACCCCTCACTAAGAGATTAATCAGTGCTACTGTCTCCTATTCACATATAAAATCTCTCTCTAATTCATACCCCTCACTAAGAGATTAATCAGTGCTACTGTCTCCTATTCACATATAAAATCTCTCTCCTTCATACCCCTCACTGAGAGATCAGTGCTACTGTCTCCTATTCACATATAAATCTCTCTCTCTCCTTCATACCCCTCACTGCAAGATTAATCAGTGCTACGGTCTCCTATTCATATATAAAATCTCTCTCCTTCATACCCCTCACTGAGAGATTAATCAGTGCTACCGTCTCCTATTCACATATAAATATCTCTCTCCTTCATACCCAACACAGAGATTAATCAGTGCTACTGTCTCCTATTCACATATAAATCTCTCTCTCTCCTTCATACACCTCACTGAGAGATTAATCAGTGCTACTGTCTCCTATTCACATATAAATCTCTCTCTCTCTCCTTCATACCCAACACTGAGGAGAGATTAATCAGTGCTACTGTCTCCTATTCACATATAAATCTCTCTCCTTCATACCCCTCACTGCAAGATTAATCAGTGCTACTGTCTCCTATTCACATATAAATCTCTCTCCTTCATACCCCTCACTGCAAGATTAATCAGTGCTACTGTCTCCTATTCACATATAAATCTCTCTCCTTCATACCCCTCACTGCAAGATTAATCAGTGCTACTGTCTCCTATACACATATAAATCTCTCTCTCTCTTTCATACCCCTCAATGCAAGATTAATCAGTGCTACTGTCTCCTATTCATATATAAAATCTCTCTCCTTCATACCCCTCACTGAGATTAATCAGTGCTACCGTCTCCTATTCACATATAAATCTCTCTCTCTCCTTCATACCCCTCACTGCAAGATTAATCAGTGCTACTGTCTCCTATTCACATGTAAATCTCTCTCTCCCCTTCATACCCCTCACTGAGAGATTAATCAGTGCTACGGTCTCCTATTCACATAGCTTTTTTACAGAGAAAACATTGTTACTTATTTTCAGCATAAGTGGTGGTGGGTGGGGGGTACAGCAAGCAAAGGCAGCTATTTCAAATAACTACTAAAATGTAAAGTAGCTGTTTACAAACAATTAAATTCTCCAGCAGGTGAAATGGACCATTAGGAACACAAAGGTGAGAACATTTTAAAATACAGTTCCCCTTCAAATTAAAAAAAGAGGCTTCTTAAAAGGGACAGTAAAGGCAAAATTAAAAAACGTGTGTAGATTGGATAGAGCATAACATTTAAACACATTTCCAATTTACTTCTATTATCAAGATTGCTTATAGGTATCTTTGTTAAAGAGTAATTATAGGTGAGCTCAGGAGCGTGCATGTGCCTTTAGCCATCTGGCATCAGTGTTTGCAACAATGTTTATAGCAGTGTTATACATACAAAAACTGCTGCCATAGAATGCTACAGACTCTCTATGGCAGCAGAGTTTGCAACTATGTATAACATGGCTATAACCATTGTTATAAACACTGCTGCCATATGGCCAAACCCACATAAAAACTCCTGAGCGTACCTAGAATTTTACTTTTTAATGAAGGATACCAAGAGAATGAAGCAAAATTGATAGAAGTAAATTGGAAAGTTGTTTAATATGTTATTCTCTATCCAATTTATACACGTTTAACTTTTTTTTTTTTTTTTTTATTTACCTGTTCCACGCGAAAAAAAACCTAGTGCATGTACACTGATACCGATTTGGTAGGTATGCCCTGTGTATAACCCACGGAATATGCTTAGCAATCAGCACCTTTTAATAATATCTGTGCAATCATATTCCCAGGGGGCAACACTGTTCAACATTTTGGAACTATTGATATTCCCCATTTTCCTCTATATTCTTTATAGACAATGGTGAGAAATGCTTAAAAAATGTATAAAAAAAGAAATACTAACTTCCTTCTATACTTACAAGACGACAAAAGACCAGCACAAATGTATGACAACACCTCTGAACACTTGGTAAGTCTCCAAAGGCTGTCACTCCTGCAAAGGTTCCTACCGTGTTAACTCAATTAGAATGACTTAACGAATATTTATCTATAATTGCAGTGTATAATCTTATTTAAATCTTATTACATTTCTATATTTAAATGATGAGGGAAAAAAGTGTTGCAGACACACACTGGTTTAAAAGGGGCACTGTACTAAAGCAAAATTATATCCATTTGATCGGCATTTAATCATCTATGGGTGGTTGCCAGAAGTAGCAGCTGTTAAAATTGATAGATTTAGGAACTTTGCTATTAATACAATGGTTACATTAGAACACACTTTAAACAAGAATACAGGTAGCCCTCAGTTTACGCAGGGGTTAGGTTCCAGAAGGAATGGTTGTAAATCGAAACTTCAATTGAAAATTGAAACCCAGTTTATAATGTAAGTCAATGAGAAGTGAGGGAGATAGGTTCCAGGCCCCTCTCAAAATAGTCATAAGTAACACTTAATACATTATTTTTAAAACTTTGAAATGAAGACTTTAAATGCTAGACAGCATTATAAACCTAATAAAAACAGAATTTATGCTTACCTGATAAATTACTTTCTCCAACGGTGTGTCCGGTCCACGGCGTCATCCTTACTTGTGGGATATTCTCTTCCCCAACAGGAAATGGCAAAGAGCCCAGCAAAGCTGGTCACATGATCCCTCCTAGGCTCCGCCTACCCCAGTCATTCGACCGACGTAAAGGAGGAATATGCATAGGAGAAATCATATGATACCGTGGTGACTGTAGTTAGAGAAAATAATTCATCAGACCTGATTAAAAAAAACAGGGCGGGCCGTGGACCGGACACACCGTTGGAGAAAGTAATTTATCAGGTAAGCATAAATTCTGTTTTCTCCAACATTGGTGTGTCCGGTCCACGGCGTCATCCTTACTTGTGGGAACCAATACCAAAGCTTTAGGACACGGATGATGGGAGGGAGCAAATCAGGTCACCTAGATGGAAGGCACCACGGCTTGCAAAACCTTTCTCCCAAAAATAGCCTCAGAAGAAGCAAAAGTATCAAATTTGTAAAATTTGGTAAAAGTGTGCAGTGAAGACCAAGTCGCTGCCTTACATATCTGATCAACAGAAGCCTCGTTCTTGAAGGCCCATGTGGAAGCCACAGCCCTAGTGGAGTGAGCTGTGATTCTTTCAGGAGGCTGCCGTCCGGCAGTCTCATAAGCCAATCGGATGATGCTTTTAAGCCAAAAAGAGAGAGAGGTAGAAGTTGCTTTTTGACCTCTCCTTTTACCAGAATAAACAACAAACAAAGAAGATGTTTGTCTGAAATCCTTTGTAGCCTCTAAATAGAATTTTAGAGCACGAACTACATCCAAATTGTGTAACAAACGTTCCTTCTTTGAAACTGGATTCGGACACAAAGAAGGCACAACTATCTCCTGGTTAATGTTTTTGTTAGAAACAACTTTCGGAAGAAAACCAGGTTTAGTACGCAAAACCACCTTATCTGCATGGAACACCAGATAAGGAGGAGAACACTGCAGAGCAGATAACTCTGAAACTCTTCTAGCAGAAGAAATTGCAACCAAAAACAAAACTTTCCAAGATAGTAACTTAATATCTACGGAATGTAAGGGTTCAAACGGAACCCCTTGAAGAACTGAAAGAACTAAATTGAGACTCCAAGGAGGAGTCAAAGGTTTGTAAACAGGCTTGATTCTAACCAGAGCCTGAACAAAAGCTTGAACATCTGGCACAGCCGCCAGCTTTTTGTGAAGTAAAACAGATAAAGCAGAAATCTGTCCCTTCAAAGAACTTGCAGATAATCCTTTCTCCAAACCCTCTTGTAGAAAGGATAGAATCTTAGGAATTTTTATCTTGTTCCATGGGAATCCTTTAGATTCACACCAACAGATATATTTTTTCCATATTTTATGGTAAATTTTCCTAGTTACAGGCTTTCTAGCCTGGATAAGAGTATCAATGACAGAATCTGAAAACCCACGCTTTGATAAAATCAAGCGTTCAATCTCCAAGCAGTCAGTTGGAGTGAAGCCAGATTCGGATGTTCGAATGGACCTTGAACAAGAAGGTCCTGTCTCAAAGGTAGCTTCCATGGTGGAGCCGATGACATATTCACCAGGTCTGCATACCAAGTTCTGCGTGGCCACGCAGGAGCCATCAAGATCACCGAAGCCCTCTCCTCATTGATCCTGGCTACCAGCCTGGGAATGAGAGGAAACGGTGGGAATACATAAGCTAGGTTGAAGGTCCAAGGCGCTATCAGTGCATCTACTAGAGTCGCCTTGGGATCCCTGGATCTGGACCCGTAGCAAGGAACCTTGAAGTTCTGACGAGACACCATCAGGTCCATGTCTGGAATGCCCCATAATTGAGTTATTTGGGCAAAGATTTCCGGATGGAGTTCCCACTCCCCCGGATGGAAAGTCTGACGACTCAGAAAATCCGCTTCCCAATTTTCCACTCCTGGGATGTGGATTGCAGACAAGTGGCAGGAGTGATTCTCCGCCCATTGAATTATTTTGGTCACTTCCTCCATCGCCAGGGAACTCCTTGTTCCCCCCTGATGGTTGATATATGCAACAGTCGTCATGTTGTCTGATTGAAACCTTATGAATTTGGCCTTTGCTAGTTGAGGCCAAGCTTTGAGAGCATTGAATATCGCTCTCAGTTCCAGAATGTTTATCGGGAGAAGAGATTCTTCCCGAGACCATAGACCCTGAGCTTTCAGGGGTTCCCAGACCGCGCCCCAGCCCACCAGACTGGCGTCGGTCGTGACAATGACCCACTCTGGTCTGCGGAAGCTCATTCCCTGTGACAGGTTGTCCAGGTTCAGCCACCAACGGAGTGAATCTCTGGTCCTTTGATCTACTTGGATCGTCGGAGACAAGTCTGTATAATCCCCATTCCACTGTCTGAGCATGCACAGTTGTAATGGTCTTAGATGAATTCGTGCAAAAGGAACTATGTCCATTTGCGCAACCATCAAACCTATTACTTCCATGCACTGCGCTATGGAAGGAAGAAGAACAGAATGAAGTACTTGACAAGAGCTTAGAAGTTTTGATTTTCTGGCCTCTGTCAGAAAAATCTTCATTTCTAAGGAGTCTATTATAGTTCCCAAGAAGGGAACTCTTGTTGACGGGGACAGAGAACTTTTTTCTATGTTCACTTTCCACCCGTGAGATCTGAGAAAGGCTAGGACAATGTCCGTATGAGCCTTTGCTTTTGACAGAGACGACGCTTGAATCAGTATGTCGTCCAAGTAAGGTACTACTGCAATGCCCCTTGGTCTTAGCACCGCTAGAAGGGACCCTAGTACCTTTGTGAAAATCCTTGGAGCAGTGGCTAATCCGAATGGAAGTGCCACAAACTGGTAATGCTTGTCCAGAAAGGCGAACCTTAGGAACCGATGATGTTCCTTGTGGATAGGAATATGTAGATACGCATCCTTTAAATCCACCGTGGTCATGAATTGACCTTCCTGGATGGTAGGAAGAATTGTTCGAATGGTTTCCATTTTGAACGATGGAACCCTGAGAAATTTGTTTAGAATCTTGAGATCTAAAATTGGTCTGAATGTTCCTTCTTTTTTGGGAACTATGAACAGATTGGAGTAAAACCCCATCCCTTGTTCTCCTAATGGAACAGGATGAATCACTCCCATTCTTAACAGGTCTTCTACACAATGTAAGAATGCCTGTCTTTTTATTTGGTTTGAAGACAATTGAGACTTGTGGAACCTCCCCCTTGGGGGTAGTTCCTTGAATTCCAGGAGATAACCTTGAGAAACTATTTCTAGCGCCCAAGGATCCTGAACATCTCTTGCCCAAGCCTGAGCAAAGAGAGAGAGAGTCTGCCCCCCACCAGATCCGGTCCCGGATCGGGGGCCAACACTTCATGCTGTTTTAGTAGCAGTGGCAGGTTTCTTGGCCTGCTTACCCTTGTTCCAGCCTTGCATCGGTCTCCAGGCTGGTTTGGTTTGAGAACTATTACCCTCTTGCTTAGAGGGTGTAAAATTTGAGGCTGGTCCGTTTCTGCGAAAGGGACGAAAATTTGGCTTATTTTTAGCCTTAAAAGACCTATCCTGAGGAAGGGCGTGGCCCTTTCCCCCAGTGATGTCTGAAATAATCTCTTTCAAGTCAGGGCCAAACAACGTTTTACCCTTGAAAGGGATGTTAATCAATTTGTTCTTGGAGGACACATCCGCTGACCAAGACTTTAGCCAAAGCGCTCTGCGCGCCACAATAGCAAAACCTGAATTTTTCGCAGCTAATCTAGCTAATTGCAAAGTGGCGTCTAAGATAAAAGAGTTAGCCAATTTAAATGCTTGAACTCTGTCCATAACCTCCTCATACGAAGATTCTTTATTGAGCGACTTTTCTAGTTCTTCGAACCAGAAACACGCTGCTGTAGTGACAGGAACAATGCATGAAATTGGTTGTAGAAGGTAACCTTGCTGAACAAACATCTTTTTAAGCAAACCCTCTAATTTTTTATCCATAGGATCTTTGAAAGCACAACTATCTTCTATAGGGATAGTAGTGCGTTTGTTTAGAGTAGAAACCGCCCCCTCGACCTTGGGGACTGTCTGCCCTAAGTCCTTTCTGGGGTCGACCATAGGAAATAATTTCTTAAATATAGGGGGAGGAACAAAAGGTATGCCGGGCCTTTCCCATTCCTTATTTACAATGTCCGCCACCCGCTTGGGTATAGGAAAAGCATCGGGGGGCACCGGGACCTCTAGGAACTTGTCCATCTTACATAATTTCTCTGGAATGACCAAATTGTCACAATCATCCAGAGTAGATAACACCTCCTTAAGCAGAGCGCGGAGATGTTCTAATTTAAATTTAAAAGTAATAACATCAGGTTCAGCTTGTTGAGAAATTTTTCCTGAATCTGAAATTTCTCCCTCAGACAAAACCTCCCTCCTGGCCCCTTCAGATTGGTGTGAGGGTATGTCAGAACCATTATCATCAGCGTCCTCATGCTCTACAGTATCTAAAACAGAGCAATCGCGCTTTCTCTGATAAGTGGGCATTTTGGACAAAATGTTTTTAATAGAATTATCCATTACAGCCGTTAATTGTTGCATAGTAAGAAGGATTGGCGCACTAGATGTACTAGGGACCTCTTGTGTGGGCAAGACTGGTGTAGACACAGAAGGGGATGATGCAGTACCATGCTTACTCCCCTCGCTTGAGGAATCATCTTGGGCAACATCATTATCAGTGGCATCATTGTCCCTACTTTGTTTGGACACTATGTCACATTCATCACATATATTTAAATGGGGAGGAACCTTGGCTTTCAAACATACAGAACATCGTCTATCTGATGGTTCAGACATGTTAACAGGCATAAACTTGATAACAAAGCACAAAAAACGTTTTAAAATAAAACCGTTACTGTCACTTTAAATTTTAAACTGAACACACTTTATTACTGAATATGTGAAAAAGTATGAAGGAATTGTTCAAAATTCACCAAAATTTCACCACAGTGTCTTAAAGCCTTAAAAGTATTGCACACCAAATTTGAAAGCTTTAACTCTTAAAATAACGGAACCGGAGCCGTTTTTACATTTAACCCCTATACAGTCCCTGGTATCTGCTTTGCTGAGACCCAACCAAGCCCAGAGGGGAATACGATACCAAATGACGCCTTCAATAAGCTTTTTCAGTGGTTCTTAGCTCCTCACACATGCATCTGCATGCCTTGCTTTCCAAAAACAACTGCGCATTAGTGGCGCGAAAATGAGGCTCTGCCTATGACTAGAAAAGGCCCCCAGTGAAAAAGGTGTCCAATACAGTGCCTGCCGTTTTTTTAATACATCCCCAAGATTAAAAGAACTATTTATAGTTATAATCCACTAAATATACTTATAAAGTAATCGTTTTAGCCCAGAAAAATGTCTACCAGTCTTTAAAGCCCTTGTGAAGCCCTTTATTCTTATACTAAACTAAGAAAATGGCTTACCGGTTCCCATAGGGAAAATGACAGCTTCCAGCATTACCAAGTCTTGTTAGAAATGTGTCATACCTCAAGCAGCAAAGTCTGCCCACTGTTTCCCCCAACTGAAGTTAATTCATCTCAACAGTCCTGTGTGGAAACAGCTATCGATTTTAGTAACGGTTGCTAAAATCATCTTCCTCTTACAAACAGAAATCTTCATCTCTTTTCTGTTTCAGAGTAAATAGTACATACCAGCACTATTTTAAAATAACAAACTCTTGATTGAAGAATAAAAACTACATTTAAACACCAAAAAACTCTTAACCATCTCCGTGGAGATGTTGCCTGTGCAACGGCAAAGAGAATGACTGGGGTAGGCGGAGCCTAGGAGGGATCATGTGACCAGCTTTGCTGGGCTCTGCCATTTCCTGTTGGGGAAGAGAATATCCCACAAGTAAGGATGACGCCGTGGACCGGACACACCTATGTTGGAGAAATAATCACACAACACAAAATATAAAATTAAACTAAATTAAATGAACAAAACATTTGCTAAACATAATTATAAACTTAATGAAATAATAACACAACACAGACTTCACTTGCATTTTTCTGCAAACAGTTCTTTCTATGCATTCCAATCTGGACTGAGTTATAGACCGGAAGATCTTGTTCCTTTAAAATATGCTCGATAGCTCAGGTCTGGTTAAAATGATTAATTTCAGCTTGCTTGGCTTTGCTGCAACACAAGCGGACAGCTCCACCTACCTGCTATTTTAATAAATGCACTGCTTCTCAATGCTTTTCAATAGCAGTCACATGACTGGAAAAAAAGGTTGTTATTCTGAAACGGTGTAAATTGAACCGTTGTAAAAAAATATTACAAATTATAAGTGTTGTTACTTAAAGGCATAGTCTAGTCAAAATTAAAAACTTTCATGATTCAGCGAGAGCAGCAATTTTAAGCAACTCTCTAATTTACTCCTATCATCAATTTTTCTTAGTTTTCTTGGTATCTTTATTTGAAAAAGCAAGAATGTAAGCTTAGGATCGGGCCCATTTTTGGTTAATCTCCTAGTAGTGCTTGCTGATTAGTGGCTACATTTAGACACCAATCGGCAAGCGCTACCGAGATTAACGGAAAATGGACCGGCTTGTAAGCTTACATTCTTGCTTTTTCAAATAAAGAAGGTTGCAATTTACTTTTATTATCAAATTTGCTTTGTTCCAATGATATTCTATGTTAAAGAGATACCTAGGTAGGCATCTGGAGCACTACATGGCAGGAAAAAGCGCTGCTATATTTTGCAAATGGATAACATTCTTGCAAAACTGCTCATTTACAGTGCTCCAGAAATAGGCCGGCTCCTAAGCATAGAACAAAAGATACCAAATGAATAAAGAAACATTGATAATAGAAGTAAATTAGAAAGTTGTTTAAAATGTCACGCTATGTCCGAATCAAGAAAGAAAAAAACTTGGGTTTCATATCCCTTTAAAGTCCCATTTTTACTTTGCAGTCTCTGAAAAAGTCTGACACTTGAATAGTGTGCAACAAAACATGTCACGTCACATTGTGGGTATTCTGCACTCACTTTTGTGTTTTAATGTTTGCCCTTAATAAACCTGGCATTTTTATGCATGCACAGACTCCATTATATTTCTTATTGATTATCAAATTGAAACTAAACACAGTAGTATCAGATGTGTACTTCCTTATGCCGTCTCCATAGTAGACAAAAAAACATAATTTATGCTTACCTGATAAATTCCTTTCTCCTGTAGTGTGGTCAGTCCACGGGTCATCATTACTTCTGGGATATTAACTCCTCCCCAACAGGAAGTGCAAGAGGATCACCCAAGCAGAGCTGCTATATAGCTCCTCCCCTCTACGTCACACCCAGTCATTCGACCAAGAACCAACGAGAAAGGAGAAGCTAAAGGGTGCAGTGGTGACTGGAGTATAATTTAAAAATTTAGACCTGCCATAAAAAACAGGGCGGGCCGTGGACTGACCACACTACAGGAGAAAGGAATTTATCAGGTAAGCATAAATTATGTTTTCTCCTGTTAAGTGTGGTCAGTCCACGGGTCATCATTACTTCTGGGATACCAATACCAAAGCTAAAGTACACGGATGACGGGAGGGACAGGCAGGATCTTTATACGGAAGGAACCACTGCCTGAAGAACCTTTCTCCCAAAAATAGCCTCCGAAGAAGCAAAAGTGTCAAATTTATAAAATTTGGAAAAAGTATGAAGTGAAGACCAAGTTGCAGCCTTGCAAATCTGTTCAACAGAGGCCTCATTCTTAAAGGCCCAAGTGGAAGCCACAGCTCTAGTAGAATGAGCTGTAATTCTTTCAGGAGGCTGCTGTCCAGCAGTCTCATAGGCTAAACGTATTATGCTACGAAGCCAAAAAGAGAGAGAGGTAGCAGAAGCTTTTTGACCTCTCCTCTGACCAGAGTAAACGACAAACAGGGAAGATGTTTGTCGAAAATCTTTAGTTGCCTGTAAATAAAATTTTAGGGCACGAACTACATCCAGATTGTGCAGAAGTCGTTCCTTCTTTGAAGAAGGATTAGGACACAAGGATGGAACAACAATCTCTTGATTGATATTCCTGTTAGTGACTACCTTAGGTAAGAACCCAGGTTTAGTACGCAGAACTACCTTATCCGAGTGAAAAATCAGATAAGGAGAATCACAATGTAAGGCTGATAACTCAGAGACTCTTCGACCCGAGGAAATAGCCATCAAAAATAGAACTTTCCAAGATAACAATTTTATATCAACGGAATGAAGGGGTTCAAACGGAACGCCCTGTAAAACGTTAAGAACAAGGTTTAAACTCCATGGCGGAGCAACAGTTTTAAACACAGGCTTAATCCTGGCCAAAGCCTGACAAAAAGCCTGAACGTCTGGAACTTCTGACAGACGTTTGTGTAACAGAATGGACAGAGCTGAGATCTGTCCCTTTAAGGAACTAGCGGATAAACCCTTTTCTAAACCCTCTTGTAGAAAAGACAATATCCTAGGAATCCTAACCTTACTCCAAGAGTAACCTTTGGATTCGCACCAATATAGGTATTTACGCCATATTTTATGATAAATCTTTCTGGTAACAGGCTTCCTAGCCTGTATCAGGGTATCAATTACTGACTCAGAGAATCCACGTTTTGATAAAATCAAGCGTTCAATCTCCAGGCAGTCAGCTTCAGAGAAATTAGATTTTGATGTTTGAAGGGACCCTGAATCAGAAGGTCTTGTCTCAGAGGCAGAGACCAAGGTGGACAGGATGACATGTCCACTAGATCTGCATACCAGGTCCTGCGTGGCCACGCAGGCGCTACTAGAATTACTGATGCTCTCTCCTGTTTGATCCTGGCAATCAATCGAGGAAGCATCGGGAAGGGTGGAAACACATAAGCTCTCCCGAAGGTCCAAGGTGCTGTCAAAGCATCTACCAGGACTGCTCCCGGATCCCTGGATCTGGACCCGTAACGAGGAAGCTTGGCGTTCTGTCGAGACGCCATGAGATCTATTTCTGGTTTGCCCCAACGTCTACAGTCGTGATGTTGTCCGACTGAAATCTGATGAACCCCCGAGTTGTTAACTGGGGCCAAGCCAGAAGGGCATTGAGAACTGCTCTCAATTCCAGAATGTTTATTGGCAGGAGACTCTCCTCCTGAGTCCATGATCCCTGAGCCTTCAGGGAATTCCAGACAGCGCCCCAACCTAACAGGCTGGCGTCTGTTGTTACAATTGTCCAATCTGGCCTGCTGAATGGCATCCCCCTGGACAGATGTGGCCGAGAAAGCCACCACAGAAGAGAATTTCTGGTCTCTTGATCCAGATTCAGAGTAGGGGACAAATCTGAGTAATCCCCATTCCACTGACTTAGCATGCACAATTGCAGCGGTCTGAGGTGTAGGCGTGCAAAGGGTACTATGTCCATTGCCGCTACCATTAAGCCGATCACCTCCATGCATTGAGCCACTGACGGGTGTTGAATGGAATGAAGGACACGGCAAGCGTTTTGAAGTTTTGTTAACCTGTCTTCTGTCAGGTAGATCTTCATTTCTACAGAATCTATAAGAGTCCCCAAGAAGGGAACTCTTGTGAGTGGAAAGAGAGAACTCTTCTTTTCGTTTACCTTCCACCCATGCGATCTTAGAAATGCCAGTACAAACTCTGTATGAGACTTGGCAGTTTGAAAGCTTGAAGCTTGTATCAGAATGTCGTCTAGGTATGGAGCTACCGAAATTCCTCGCGGTCTTAGTACCGCCAGAAGAGCCCCCAGAACCTTTGTGAAGATTCTTGGAGCCGTAGCCAACCCGAATGGAAGAGCTACAAACTGGTAATGCCTGTCTAGGAAGGCAAACCTTAGATACCGGTAATGATCTCTGTGAATCGGTATGTGAAGGTAAGCATCCTTTAAATCCACTGTGGTCATGTACTGACCCTTTTGGATCATGGGAAGAATTGTCCGAATAGTTTCCATTTTGAACGATGGAACTCTTAGGAATTTGTTTAGGATCTTTAAATCCAAGATTGGTCTGAAGGTTCCTTCTTTTTTGGGAACCACAAACAGATTTGAGTAAAACCCCTGTCCGTGTTCTGACCGCGGAACCGGATGGATTACTCCCATAAGTAATAGGTCTTGTACACAGCGTAGAAACGCCTCTTTCTTTATTTGGTTTGTCGACAACCTTGACAGATGAAATCTCCCTTTTGGGGGAGAGGATTTGAAGTCCAGAAGATATCCCTGAGATATGATCTCTAACGCCCAGGGATCCTGGACATCTCTTGCCCAAGCCTGGGCGAAGAGAGAAAGTCTGCCCCCTACTAGATCCGTTTCCGGATCGGGGGCCCTCAATTCATGCAGTCTTAGGGGCAGCAGCAGGTTTTCTGGCCTGCTTGCCCTTGTTCCAGGACCGGTTAGGTCTCCAGCCTTGTCTGTAGCGAGCAACAGCTCCTTCCTGCTTTGGTGCAGAGGAAGTTGATGCTGCACCTGCCTTGAAATTACGAAAGGAACGAAAATTAGACTGTCTAGCCTTCGGCTTGGCTCTGTCTTGAGGCAGGGCGTGGCCTTTACCTCCTGTAATGTCAGCGATAATTTCTTTCAAACCGGGCCCGAATAAGGTCTGCCCTTTGAAAGGTATGTTGAGTAACTTAGATTTAGAAGTAACATCAGCTGACCAGGATTTTAGCCACAGTGCTCTGCGTGCCTGAATGGCGAATCCGGAATTCTTAGCCGTAAGTTTAGTTAAATGTACTACGGCATCTGAAACAAATGAATTAGCTAGCTTAAGTGTTTTAAGCTTGTTTGAAATTTCCTCTATAGTTATTGAGTCAAGAGTCTCTTCCAGGGACTCGGACCAAAAGGCTGCTGCGGCCGTGACAGACGCAATACATGCAAGGGGTTGCAATATAAAACCTTGTTGAACAAACATTTTCTTAAGGTAACCTTCTAATTTTTTATCCATTGGATCAGAAAAGGCACAGCTATCCTCCACCGGGATAGTGGTACGCTTAGCCAGAGTCGAAACCGCTCCCTCCACCTTAGGGATAGTCTGCCATAAGTCCCGTGTGGTGGCGTCTATTGGAAACATTTTTCTAAATACAGGAGGGGGGGAAAAGGGTACACCGGGCCTATCCCACTCCTTAGTAATTATCTCTGTAAGCCTCTTAGGTATAGGAAATACGTCAGTACTCGCCGGTACCGCATAGTATCTATCCAGCCTACATAATTTCTCTGGAATTGCAACGGTGTTACAATCATTCAGAGCCGCTAATACCTCCCCTAACAGTACGTGGAGGTTTTCAAGCTTAAACTTAAAATTAGAAATGTCTGAATCCACTCTAATGGTATCAGAACCGTCACCTGCAGATTGAAGCTCTCCGTCCTCATGTTCCGCATACTGTGACCCAGTATCTGACATGGCCCTAGCATTATCAGCGCACTCTGTTCTCACCCCAGAGTGGTCCCGCTTCCCTCTAAGTTCTGGTAATTTAGACAAAACCTCAGTCATAACATTAGCCATGTCCTGCAATGTGATTTGTAATGGCCGCCCTGAAGTACCCGGCGTTACAATATCACGCACCCCCCGAGCGGGAGATGCAGGTACTGACACGTGAGGGGAGTTAGTCGGCATAACTTTCCTCTCGTTGTCTGGTGAATGCTGTTCAATTTGTACAGATTGACTTTTATTTAAAGTAGCATCAATACAATTAGTACATAAATTTCTATTGGGCTCCACTTTGGCTTTAGCACATATAGCACAGAGATATTCCTCTGAGTCAGACATGTTTAACACACTAGCAAATAACCAGCAAACTTGGAATTACTTTTCAATTCACTTTTACAAATAGTATGAAAAAAACGTACTGTGCCTTTAAGAAGCACAGAAAGATATGACAGTTGAGTACAATAAAACAGATACATTTATGAAATCAAATTTTTTCCCAGTAAAAATACAATTTTAGCAAAGGATTGCCCCCATTAGTAATGGATAACTAACCCTTTAATAGCAGAAAAAATGTACAGAATGTAACGTTTTTTATCACAGTCAAGCACAATCTCACAGGTCTGCTGTGAGTGATTACCTCCCTCAAAATAACTTTTGAAGACCCTTGAGCTCTGTAGAGACGAACCGGATCATGCAGGGAAGAAGAACAGACTTGTGACTGAATTTTTGATGCGTAGTAAAAGCGCCAAATTAAGCCCCTCCCCCTCACACACAACAGTGAGGGAGATCAGTAAACTGTCATAAATGAAATAAAATGCCCGCCAAGTGGATAAAACTAATGCCCAAACAAGTTTTCACCCAGTACCTCAGAAAAATAAACGATTTCACATGCCAGCAAAAACGTTTAACATTAATAAATGAATTGTCATAAAAAGCCTGCTGCAAGCCGTTTTCACTGCAAAATAGGCTAAAGCTTTATGTAAACAGTATTATTCCAGTGAAATGCCATTCCCCAGAATACTGAAGTGAAAATATACATACATGACAGCCTGATACCAGTTGCTACTACTGCATTTAAGGCTGAACTTACATTATATAGGTATTGGCAGTATTTTCTAGTCAATTCCATTCCTCAGAAAATAATATGCTGCTACATACCTCTTTGCAGGTGAACCTGCCCGCTGTCCCCTGATCTGAAGTTTACCTCACTCCTCAGATGGCCGAGAACAGCAACATGATCTTAACTACTCCGGTTAAAATCATACAGAAAAACTCAGGTAGATTCTTCTTCAAATTCTCCCTGAGAAGGAACAACACACTCCGGTGCTGTTTTAAAATAACAAACTTTTGATTGAAGTTATAAAAACTAAGTATAATCACCACAGTCCTCTCACACATCCTATCTATTAGTTGGGTGCAAGAGAATGACTGGGTGTGACGTAGAGGGGAGGAGCTATATAGCAGCTCTGCTTGGGTGATCCTCTTGCACTTCCTGTTGGGGAGGAGTTAATATCCCAGAAGTAATGATGACCCGTGGACTGACCACACTTAACAGGAGAAATTAAAATCCCCACCAATTAGGAATAATGTGTAATATTTTTACCCCAAACAATTTAGATTGAAAACATAACTCGGCACTCTGGGTAATCATATAGCATCACTCTGAATAAAACATACTTGTTTATATAGGTGAAGATGTGATGTATTAACAACAAACAAAAACATGGGAACTGGCAATAAAAATGCAACACTTATGCTGCATTACATAAAGCAATCAATGTAACAACGTATTTCCTTATAAAATATGATGCAACAATAATTGGATCAGTCAGTCTTGTATTACTTACACTATGCAGAACAATGTCTATTTTAAAGTGATTGGAAAGTTTCTTAGTGTAATGCACTGTATATATAATTAGACTTCAAAACACGGGCACTTTCATTAAAAGGGACACTGAACCCAAATTTTTTCTTTTGTGATTTAGATAGAGCGTGCAATTTTAAGCAACTTTCTAATTTACTCCTATTATCAATTTTCCTTCGTTCTCTTGCTATCTTTATTTGAAAAAGAAGGCATCTAAGCTTTTTTCTTGGTTCAGCACTCTGGAGAGCACTTTTTGATTGGTGGATAAATGTATCCACCAATCAGCAAGGACAACCCAGGTTGTTCACTAAAAATGGGCCGGCATGCTAACTTACATTCTTGCATTTCAAATAAAGATACCAAAAGAATAAAGAAAATTTGATAATAGGAGTAAATAAGAAAGTTGCTTAAAATTTTATGCTCTATCTGAATCGCAAAAGAAAAAAAATTTGGGTTCAGTGTCCCTTTAATTAAAAAAAATTTTAAGACCATTTATTTGTAAATATTTACCATTTTGTGATGTAAACATCACAGCATTCCACCGTCTGCACCTCATACTTCATCTAGCTGAGCAATGACGAATCCAGCTTCATCCAATCGTTGCGTGCCCCACATGGGGCAAGTTCTTGGGGCCCGCAACAATTGGGAGAAGACGGATTCGTCATTGCTTCGCTAAATGAAATACGAGGTGCAGGCGGAGGATCGGCGCAATATTTACCATCACAAAATGGTAAATATTTTACAAATAAAACGGTCTTAAAAAAATGTAATCAATGAAAGTGCACCTGTTTGGAAGTCTTATTGTATATACTGTGCATTACACCAAGAAATTTTACAATCACTTTAAAGAAAACAAATTCAATAACAGCTGTCTGTGTGAAACAAGCTGTTGATAAAAAAGGTGTAGTTGTAAATTAACCCTTTATTTGGGAAAATACATTAAACTAGAAGTGACGCATTTACAAATGTGTTCAGGAATAAAAATACTACAATATAAAAAGAATTGGTATAATTTGCAATATGAGTTTGGGTAACTTTTTAAACAAAGCCGGATTCGTCATTGATATGCAAAATACAGAAGGAGAAGCAGGTTGAGGATTGGCGGTCTGCTTACCCTAACGAAAAGCGTGTTTGTAAAGTCTAATGAATTAAAGTGCCCCTGTTTTTAAAAGTATTTTTAGATACTGGGCTTTAATTCTTTAAAAACTTTACAATCACTTTAAGAAGACTTCTATGGAACTATCCGATTAGATACAGTTCCTAACTAATTTACTCGGTAAATCCCCATGTGGGCCCAGTATATACATGAAAGTAAGTGAATAATGTCAGTGTATATTGTCGCATAACAAAATAATAATTGTATCTATATGCATAATTCCAATATAAAACTTTTGTTCAGAGATTTTTCTACCCCAGTCTGCCTGACAATTTGTACCAGTAAAAGAACGTGAGTAGGAAGTACCTAATAGCCTATGTGTGTTAGTAGGAAGTACAACTGATACATACGTATGAGTTTCAATTCTTTTTACAGTTTTAGGCACACAAAAAAAACTTAAATTATGCTTACCTGATAATTTTCTTTTCTTCTGACGGGAAGAGTCCACAGCTGCATTCATTACTTTTGGGAATTCAGAACCTGGCCACCAGGAGGAGACAGACAGCCCAGCCAAAGGCTTAAGTACCTCCCCCACTTTCCTCATCCCCCAGTCATTCTGCCAAGGGAACAAGGAACAGTAGGAGAAATATCAGGGTGAAAAAGGTGCCAGAAGAAAAAAAAAAAAAAAAAAAAAAAAAAAAAAAAAAAAAAACGTGGGCGGGGAGCTGTGCACTCTTCCCGTCAGAAGAAAAGAAAATTATTAGGTAAGAATAATTTAAGTTTTTCTTCTTAAACGGGAAGAGTCCACAGCTGCATTCATTACTTTTGGGAAAACAATACCCAAGCTATAGAGGACACTGAATGCAAACAAAGGGCGGGTACAGAAGGCGGCCCCTTCGAAAGGCACCACAGCCTAAAATTACCCAACACCCGATAAAAAAACTGTATCACTAGAAAAACAAGGGGTAAAAACCGTAACGGCCCAAATAGCTGCCCATCAGGTAAGTAACCTGCAAAGCCGTGCTAGGGACCACACAGATCCCTAGAGTCCACTGAGCACAAAGACCTCCGAGGAGCCAAGCCCTGTGGCTTCAAACTCCCACAAAACATACCCCCGAACCGAAGGACGAGAACCTCCCTCTACCCCTGAACAGAGGACACAATAAGAGATCTAAAGGACCACCAACAAGAAAAGAAGAACCCCCAAAAGACTAAAGCAACCCCAAAGTTGCTATAAGACCACCGTCCAGGGAAATGAACTCCCTAGACAGACAAAGACCAGAGGTAACTCCACACCCATGAAAAAGCAATCACAAGGAAGAACAAATGCCCACCCTCAGATCCTAGACACAGCACCATACACATGAAGAGGAGGTGGCAGGCACTACTAAGCAGACCCACAGGCAAAAAAGGTAAAAAATACAAAGACTTTATTTTAGCACTTGGCTAAGGTTAAAAAGCAGACTGACAGGCAGGGGGAACAGAACAAACAAAGGTCTTACGCGTTTCATGCCCCCTAGTGGCACTTACTCATAGACTGTTGTCTATGTTACAACCTTAGCAATTTATAGGCTGAACAGTAAGACCTTTGTTTGTTCTGTTCCCCCTGCCTGTCAGTCTGCTTTTTAACCTTAGCCAAGTGCTAAAATAAAGTCTTTGTATTTTTTACCTTTTTTGCCTGTGGGTCTGCTTAGTAGTGCCTGCCACCTCCTCTTCATGTGCATTGCTTCACGGGCTTATCCTCCGTTTTTTGGCTACGGCACTCCGTGAGTCACCTGGGGTCTTAAGTGTCCTCTATCCGAGGATTGTATTTCCGGTTTATGCCGAGGACGCTGCAGCTGCGATCACCTTTCTTCTCACAAAGCACCATACAGCTTACTTTGCTTCAAAGAAGCCACAAGCTCCTCACGGTACCAGAAACTAGCCGCCACACACACTAAGCTAGACAAACATAGGTAGGCTAACTGACCTAGCAGCTAACAAAGGCTCTCTGTGAAAACAGAGTCACCTCTGAACAAGAATTTGCGATGTCCAGTCGTGATGACCAGTCTTAAGGCCACAAAGCTGACCTTAAGCCATCGTGGGACACCATCCCACAGAGAAATGCCGAAAAATATCGGCAACATCTTCCGTCCAGAACAATCCGGACCCTAGAAGAGAGCGTCCAACCCCAGCAGCAAAGCCACCAGAGGAGGGATAGACATGAAAGAACCCAGTCAAAATTTAAGGAGCAGACAGATCCCCGACCCCCACTCCGAGGTAACGGTCCCAGCCCAAAAGGCTGGCAACGACCGAAGACAGAAGAAAAACCTTCTCCAAACCGGACCTCATGAAGAGAAGGAGGGCCTAAGAGGACAACAAATCCCCCGGAACTTAAATCTGGCATGCTACCATGAAACCATAACAGAAAATACGTGCTCAGGTTTCAGACCCCCCCTACATAGCTCCCTTCCCTAAAGAAGGACCTTTAAAATTAAAATAGGACACTGAACCACAGCGTCCTCGAACCAGAGTCTAGCCCCATGACCTTGTGCACGCAAGAAGGGAAGAACCCCTCGGAACGAGTAGACAAGGACCCTCGGGACCTCCACAGATACTGAGATACTTCCAAACCAAAGAAGGGCAACGCAAAGAAACCTCCCCCGCCTTAGCGTGGAGAAGAGGAAGTAGAGAAAACAGAATTTATGTTTACCTGATAAATTACTTTCTCCAACGGTGTGTCCGGTCCACGGCGTCATCCTTACTTGTGGGATATTCTCTTCCCCAACAGGAAATGGCAAAGAGCCAGCAAAGCTGGTCACATGATCCCCCCTAGGCTCCGCCTACCCCAGTCATTCGACCGACGTTAAGGAGGAATATTTGCATAGGAGAAACCATATGATACCGTGGTGACTGTAGTTAAAGAAAATAAATTATCAGACCTGATTAAAAAACCAGGGCGGGCCGTGGACCGGACACACCGTTGGAGAAAGTAATTTATCAGGTAAACATAAATTCTGTTTTCTCCAACATAGGTGTGTCCGGTCCACGGCGTCATCCTTACTTGTGGGAACCAATACCAAAGCTTTAGGACACGGATGAAGGGAGGGAGCAAATCAGGTCACCTAAATGGAAGGCACCATGGCTTGCAAAATCTTTCTCCCAAAAATAGCCTCAGAAGAAGCAAAAGTATCAAACTTGTAAAATTTGGTAAAAGTGTGCAGTGAAGACCAAGTCGCTGCCCTACATATCTGATCAACAGAAGCCTCGTTCTTGAAGGCCCATGTGGAAGCCACAGCCCTAGTGGAAGGAGCTGTGATCCTTTCAGGAGGCTGCCGTCCGGCAGTCTCGTAAGCCAATCTGATGATGCTTTTAGTCCAAAAAGAGAGAGAGGTAGAAGTTGCTTTTTGACCTCTCCTTTTACCAGAATAAACAACAAACAAGGAAGATGTTCGTCTAAAATCCTTTGTAGCATCTAAATAGAATTTTAGAGCGCGAACAACATCCAAATTGTGCAACAAACGTTCCTTCTTCGAAACTGGTTTCGGACACAGAGAAGGCACGACTATCTCCTGGTTAATGTTTTTGTTAGAAACAACTTTTGGAAGAAAACCAGGTTAGTACGTAAAACCACCTTATCTGCATGGAACACCAGATAAGGAGGAGAACACTGCAGAGCAGATAATTCTGAAACTCTTCTAGCAGAAGAAATTGCAACCAAAAACAAAACTTTCCAAGATAATAACTTAATATCAACAGAATGTAAGGGTTCAAACGGAACCCCCTGAAGAACTGAAAGAACTAAGTTGAGACTCCAAGGAGGAGTCAAAGGTTTGAAAACAGGCTTGATTCGAACCAGAGCCTGAACAAAGGCTTGAACATCTGGCACAGCTGCCAGCTTTTTGTGAAGTAACACAGACAAGGCAGAAATCTGTCCCATCAAGGAACTTGCAGATAATCCTTTTACCAATCCTTCTCGAAGGAAGGATAGACTCTTAGGAATCTTAACCTTGTCCCAAGGGAATCCTATAGATTCACACCAACAGATATATTTTTTTCCAAATTTTGTGGTAAATTTTTCTAGTTACAGGCTTTCTGGCCTGAACAAGAGTATCAATAACAGAATCTGAGAACCCTCGCTTTGATAAGATCAAGCGTTCAATCTCCAAGCAGTCAGCTGGAGTGGGACCAGATTCGGATGTTCGAACGGACCTTGAACAAGAAGGTCTCGTCTCAAAGGTAGCTTCCATGGTGGAGCCGATGACATATTCACCAGATCTGCATA